>NW_019216652.1:0-1495 GCF_002532875.2 Varroa jacobsoni | reverse complement strand
TGAAGGATTGAAACCAAATTTTGCATCTAACATTAAGCGGCTCCATGGGTTATATGACACAACTGCTCCAAATTTAGAACCCATATTAAACATTCCTCCTTCAATATATGAATCAGTCCAATTTGCATCTATATCTGTACCTGTTTTATTGTCAAACGTATATCCAATATTAAATGCATAGTCAAAACCTAATTTAAATTTGTCTAAATTAAATTTACTATAATCTATTTTTTTGAAGTAAGCTACACCACCAATTTCAAAATCAAAAGAAGTACTCATATTTCCATAATTTAACGAGTATACATCATCTCCGTTCGTTGCTTTTTTTCCAAAATCTCCAGTTGCAACACCTCTATCCCATACAAAATAACCATAATTTCTGAAAACATTACTAAAATCTGTCCTTGTTTTAGTCTTCTGTTTAGTTGGATTTTGTGTATTATTTGGATTAGATTCTCCACCTCCACCAGTCATCTGAGCCAACAATACATTACTAGATGATAATATTGCAATAATTAATAATAGCCTTTTCATTACTTTTTTAATTTTGGTTTACTTCCATTTTCCAAACATTATAAATTCCTAATTTATTTCCTCTTTGAGATAAGAAAAATAATGAATTACCATTTGGACTCCAAATAGGCGATACATCATGTCCACCATGAAATGTAAGTTGAGTAAGCTTTGTTCCATCAATATTGATTGTAAATAAATCTAAATTTTGTGGCTTTGTATTATCTCCTTCCGAAATACCTACGCAAACAATTTTTTTCCCATCAGGTGCAATTCTAGGACTTGAGTATCCTTTTTTGGGGTCACTCAAAATTAATGTTTCCGTTCCCTTGTGGATATTTATCATCCATATTTTCCTCTTTTTCCATCTCTACTATTTCTTGTAACGATTAAATCTTCACCATTAGGAGCTAAGTTTGGAGTAAACCCTTCAGTATATTGTGTTAAAAGTGAAGTTTCAACATTAAAACTCCAAACATAATATCTATATCCTTCTGATTTTGCAAAGAAAATATTTTTACCATCATTCGAAAAACACGGCGATAATTCTTGTGCAGAAATATTTACACATTGTTGAACAGCAACACCTTCTGTTGAATTTATCATATAAATATTATTGTCGCTTTTGCGTTCTGAAAAGGCAATATACTTTCCATTCGGAGAATAGCTCATATCCGAAATATTACGATTAAATGTTCTTTGTATTGTTGATTTTCCTCCCTGTACATCTTTAATATACAAATTATGAAAACCATTGCTATTTCCTATAAATGCTATTTTTTCATTTTCTGGTGAAATTGCTAGTAAAGGGGCAGCATACCAATTTAACATACCAGTTAACGAATCTTTTTTTATATAAGGATATACAACATTGTCAGCCTCTGTTGTATATTGTATTAATTTCAAACTTCCTTCTTCTGGAACAGATACTGAAGTATAATCAATAACTGGACCTGTAGGAACCTGAATGCAACTTGCAAAC
>NW_019216651.1:0-1500 GCF_002532875.2 Varroa jacobsoni | reverse complement strand
CCCCGACGAGTTTGATCACTTGGTTGTTGTGGCAGAAAAGCTATCTAGTACTTAAAAAGTTTTAGATAATTTGACCGTCTGGCCGTTGTAGGTAATAGCAGTGCCATCTGGTATATGAAAGCTTTAACGAGTTTGGCTGTCTGGCTGTTGTGACAGGAAGTATTTCCATCCAGTACTCGACAGGTTTAATGAGTTCGGTCATCTGGGCGTTGTGGCAAAGAAGGGAACCGTCTGGTACTTGAAAGCCCCAACGAGTTTGGTCACCTGGCCGTTGTAGCAGGAACAAGCTATCTGGTACTTAAAAAGTTTTAATGAATTTGACCGCCTGCCCGTTATGGTTAATAGCGGCGCTTATACATGAAAGCTTTAACGAGTCAGGCCGTCTGGATGTTGTGACAGGAAATATTGCCATCTAGTACTTGAAAGGTCTAATGAGTTTGGTCATCTGGACGTTGTGGCAATGAAGGGAACCATTTAGTACTTGAAAGCCCCGACTAGTTTGGTCACTTGGCTGTTGTGGCAGAAGAAAAGCTATCTAGTACTTAAAAAGTTTTAGATAATTTGACCGTCTGGCCGTTGTAGGTAATAGCAGTGCCATCTGGTATATGAAAGCTTTAACGAGTTTGGCTGTCTGGCTGTTGTGACAGGAAGTATTTTTATCTAGTACTTGACAGGTTTAATGAGTTCGGTCATCTGGGCCTTGTGGCAAAGAAGGGAACCGTCTGGTACTTGAAAGCCCCGACGAGTTTGGTCACCTGGCCGTTGCGGCAGGAAAAAGCTATCTGGTACTTAAAAAGTTTTAATGAATTTGACCGCCTGCCCGTTATGGTTAATAGCAACGCTAATACATGACAGCTTTAACGAGTTTGGCCGTCTGGATGTTGTGACAGGAAATACTGCCATCTAGTATTTGAAAGGTTTAATGAGTTCGGTCATCTGGGCGTTGTGGCAAAGAAGGGAACCGTCTGGTACTTGAAAGCCCCAACGAGTTTGGTCACCTGGCCGTTGTGGCAGGAAAAAGCTATCTGGTACTTAAAAAGTTTTAATGAATTTGACCGTCTGGCCGTTGTAGGTAATAACAGTGCCATCTGGTATATGAAAGCTTTAACGAGTTTGGCCGTCTGGCTGTTGTGACGGGAAGTATTTTCACCTAGTACTTGAAAGGTTTAATGAGTTCCGTCATCTGGGCGTTGTGGCAAAGAAGGGAACCATTTGGTACTTGAAAGCCCCGACGAGTTTGGTCACTTGGCTGTTTTGGCAGAAAAGTTATCTGGTACTTAAAAAGTTTTAGATAATTTGACCGTCTGGCTGTTATGGTTAATAGCAGCGCTAATACATGACAGCTTTAACGAGTTTGGCCGTCTGGATGTTGTGACAGGAAATACTTCCATCTAGTATTTGAAAGGTTTAATGAGTTTGGTCATCTGGACGTTATGGCAATGAAGGGAACCATCTGGTACTTGAAAGCCCCGAACGAGTTTGGTCACCTGGCCGTTGTGG
>NW_019216650.1:0-1500 GCF_002532875.2 Varroa jacobsoni | reverse complement strand
TTGTTAAAACTTGAACAAGTATTCTCTAGCTAACTTTCAGGAAGATACAAAGAAGTGGTTAAAACAAACGTTTTTTTGGTCATGTTTTAGGACAACATTTCCACAAACAAAAGAGTTGCTAAAATAAATAAGTCCCTTATTGGTCAAGTCTCGAAATAGAGTTTCCTCATACAGAAAAGCTGTTAAGACTTAACAAGCTTCCTTTAGCCTAGTTTCAGATAAAATTTCCGCTTACAACAAAATTGTTAAAAGTCAAGGAAATCTCTTTGGTCATATTTCGAAACAGAACCTTACATGTAGTATATTTGTTAAAACTCTAAGAAGTTCTCGTTGGCCAAGTCTCAAAATAGAGTTTCCTCATACAGAAAAGTTGTTAAAACTTAACCAAGTGTTCTCTAGCTAAGTTTTAGGAAGATACAAAGAAGTGGTTAAAACAAACGTTTGTTCTGGCCATGTTTTAGGACAACATTTCCACATACAAAGAAGTTAAAATTTAAATAAGTCCCCCACTGGCCAAGTCTCAGGACAGAGTTTCCTCATACAAACAAAAGTTGTTAACACTCAAACAAGCTTCCTTTAGCCAAGTTTCAGACAAAATTTCAGCATACAACAAAATTGTTAAAAGTCAAAGAAATCTTTTTGCCATATTTCAAAACAGAATCTTACATGCAATATATTTGCTAAAACCCAAGTTCTCGTCGGTCAAGTCTCAAAATAGAGTTTCCTCATACAGAAAAGCTGTTAAAACTTAAAGAAGTGTTCTCTAGCTAAGTTTCAGGAAGATACAAAGAAGTGGTTAAAACAAACGTTTTTTTTGGTCATGTTTTAGGACAACATTTCCACAAACAAAAGAGTTGCTAAAATAAATAAGTCCCTTATTGGTCAAGTCTCGAAATAGAGTTTCCTCATACAGAAAAGCTGTTAAGACTTAACAAGCTTCCTTTAGCCTAGTTTCAGATAAAATTTCCGCATTCAACAAAATTGTTAAAAGTCAAGGAAATCTTTTTGGTCATATTTCAAAACGGAACCTTACATGTAGTGTATTTGTTAAAACTCAAAGAAGTTCTCGTTGGTCAAGTCTCAAAATAGAGTTTCCTCATACAGAAAAGTTGTTAAAACTTAACCAAGTGTTCTCTAGCTAAGTTTTAGGAAGATACAAAGAAGTGGTTAAAACAAACGTTTGTTCTGGCCATGTTTTAGGACAACATTTCCACATACAAAGAAGTTAAAATTTAAATAAGTCCCCCACTGGCCAAGTCTCAGGACAGAGTTTCCTCATACAAACAAAAGTTGTTAACACTCAAACAAGCTTCCTTTAGCCAAGTTTCAGACAATATTTCCGCTTACAACAAAATTGTTAAAAGTCAGGGAAATTTCTTTGGTCATATTTCAAAACAGAACCTTACATGTAGTATATTTGTTAAAACTCTAAGAAGTTCTCGTTGGTCAAGTCTCAATATAGAGTTCCCTCACACAGAGAAGTTGTTAAAACTCAAAGAA
>NW_019216648.1:0-1501 GCF_002532875.2 Varroa jacobsoni | reverse complement strand
AACCACTTCTTTGTATCTTCCTGAAACTTAAATAGGGAACACTTGTCTAAGTTTTAACAACTTTTCTGTGTGAGGGAGCTCCATCCTGAGACTTCTTTGAGCTTTAGCAAATATATTGCTTATAAGATTCTGTTCTGAAATATGGCCAAAAAGATTTCCTTGACTTTCAACAATTTTGTTGTAGGCGGAAGTTTCGTTCTGAAACTTAGATAAAGAAAGCTTGTTTGAGTGTTAACAACTTTTTTGTATGAGAAAACTCTGTTCTGAGACTTGGCCAATGGGGGACTTATTTGACTTTTACCGACTTCTTTGTATGTGGAAATGTTGTCCTAAAACATGGCTAGAAAAAAACGCTTGTTTCAACCACTTCTTTATATCTTCCCGAAACTTAGCTAGAGAACACTTGTTTAAGTTTTAACAACTTTTCTGTGTCAGGGAATTCTGTCTTGGGACTTGGTCAACGAGAACTTCTTTGAGTTTTAGCAAATATACTGCATGTAAGATTCTATTTTGAAATATGGCCAAAAAGATTTCCTTGACTTCCAACAATTTTATTGTAGGCGGAACTTTTGTTCTGAAACTTAGTTAAAGAAAGCTTGCTTGAGTGTTAACAACTTTTTTGTATGAGGAAACTCTGTTCTAAGACTCGGCCAATGGGGGACATATTTGAGTTTTACCAACTTCTTTGTATGTGGAAATGTTATCCTAAAACATGGCCAGAAAAAAAACGGTTGTTTTAACCACTTCTTTGTATCTTACTGAAACTTAGCTAGGGAACACTTGTCTAAGTTTTAACAACTTTTCTGTGTGAGGGAGCTCCATCCTGAGACTTCTTTGAGCTTTAGCAAATATATTGCTTGTAAGATTTTGTTTTGAAATACGGCCAAAAAGATTTCCTTGACTTTCAACAATTTTGCTGTAGGCGGAAGTTTTGTTCTGAAATTTAGATAAAACAAGCTTGTTTGAGTGTTAACAACTTTTTTTTATGAGAAAACTCTGTTCTGAGACTTGGCCAATGGGGGACTTATTAGTTCTACCAATTTCTTTCTATGTGGAAATGTTGTTCTAAAACATGGCTAGAAAAAAAACGGTTGTTTTAACCACTTCTTTGTATCTTCCTGGAACTTAGCTAGGGAACACTTGTCTAAGTTTTAACAACTTTTCTGCGTGAGGGAACTCTGTCTTGAGACTTGGTCAACGAGAACTCCTTTGAGTTTTAGCAAATATATTGCTTGTAAGATTCTGTTTTGAAATATGGCCAAAAACATTTCCTTGACTTTCAACAATTTTGCTGTAGGCGGAAGTTTTGTTCTGAAACTTAGATAAAGGAAGCTTGTTTGAGTGTTAACAACTTTTTTGTATGAGGAAACTTTGTTCTGAGACTTGGCCAATGGGGAACTTATTTGACTTTTACCGACTTCTTTGTATGTGGAAATGTTGTCCTAAAACATGGCTAGAAAAAAACGCTTGTTTCAACCACTTCTTTATATCTTCCTGGAAC
>NW_019216646.1:0-1503 GCF_002532875.2 Varroa jacobsoni | reverse complement strand
GTCCTCTTTTCCCTCTTCTTTGTTTCTTCTTCTCTTTCTTACGCTATATTTTCATTGTTCTCTCTTGTCTTCATCTCTCCTTCTCCTGTGGAAAAAGGGGGACAGGGTTTTGTTGCTATCTTAATGTCGTGCTTTCGTTTGACCTGGTCCACTAGAGTTCGATACCTAGGGCATCGCATTGATGTAGCCCTGTGGCCCTCCATATCGCACTCGTAGCAAAAGGGAATCACTCTTTCGCAATTATTTGCCGTATGTCCCGTGATCCCACAGTGGTAGCATCTCTTTCCTTCCACTTTGGCTTTTTCGGTACATTCGTGGGCTCTGTGCCCTACTTTCTGGCATCTGAAACAGTTTAGTAACCTGACCCATTCTCTTATCTTGCATCTGTAGGGCCCCATCTGTATCACTCTTCTTTCTTTTATACTCTTTACCAAAGCTGTTGGTAGTTGTATCAAAGGAATACCAACTGCTTCTCGACTGACGAGGATTTCCGGCTGTTATTTCCGTGCTTACTGGTAATCCCAGCGCTATTTTGATGTCGTTCGCTACCTTTCTGCCCGTAGCCAAGGGATCTACATTCCATATGGCCAACGTGTGCTGGTTTGTCTTCATGCTTACATTTAATTTCATGCGCTCATCTTTTTTAAGGATGCTGGCGGTTTTTGTGGCTTCGTCTTTTATATTTCCCTGTACCCGTAGCAGAACGTCTCCTCCTGCCGCTTGGGAGATTCCTATTTTTCCATCTATTCTTGTGGGTCCTAATTTCGTGCGAACTGCCGTCAGCACCTCACTGTAGGGTCTATTCTCTCCCGCCTTTATCGTTATTGTTGTGATCTCTTCATAGTGTTTCCCTCTTGTTATCGATTTTCCGATTTCCTTCTTTTCCATATTTTGTCTTTGTAAACTCTTCATTTGTTCTCTGCATATATATTAATATCGCACCCAAAATATCTGCCATATACTTCCAGTAGTTTTCTGGTGTTCTCGGTGTCAACTTGATCGGTCATATTCATTGCTGGTGTTGTTTGTCCTCTTTCATCCTTAAGGGTTTTGACTACTTTTTTGATCATTTTTGTCAGGCTCTCTTCTGTCTCTTCTTTATTTATTACTCCTATTATTATTTTTGTTTTTGCATTCTCTGGCATTTCCTCCCCTTTCGCGTGCCCTGTCATGAGGTTGAAGGAGCTGCTGCTCGTGATTAATGCGACGCTACCAGCTGTCAGTTTTTCTACTTTTCTAGCTGCGTTTATTTGAGCATTAAGTTGTTTAAGTAGCTTTTGATCCTTCTCGAGGCCTTTCTCAATTATCAACGCCCTTGTGTCTTTGATGGCCAGTATGCTTTCCTTTATTCTGTTAACACTTTTAAACACTTTCTGGGGCCATTTCTTCCTAGTTACACGTTTAAAGTCTTCTTCCGTTTTAACTGCAGTTAGTTCCGCTTCTATTTCTTTTTCTATCCTTGCATCTTCGATCTCTTGCAGGCGTTCCTGTTCAACCTTCTTT
>NW_019216645.1:0-1504 GCF_002532875.2 Varroa jacobsoni | reverse complement strand
AAGTTAAAACTTAAGTAAGTCCCCCATTGGCCAAGTCTCAGGACCGAGTTTCCTCATACAAACAAAACTTGTTAACAGTCAAACAAGCTTCCGTTATCCAAGTTTCAGACAAAATTTCCGCATACAACAAAATTATTAAAAGTCAAGGAAACCTCTTTGGTCATGTTTCAATACAGAACCTTACATGCAATATATTTGCTAAAACCCAAGTTCTCTTTGGTCAAGTCTCAAAATAGAGTTTCCTAATACAGAAAAGCTGTTAAAACTTAAACAAGTATTCTCTAGCTAAGTTTCAGGAAGATACAAAGAAGTTGTTAAAACAAACGTTTTTTTTTTGGCCATGATTTAGGACAACATTTCTACATACAAATAAGTTAAAACTTAAATAAGTCCCCCATTGGCCAAGTCTCAGAACAGAGTGTCCTCATACAAACAAAAGTTGTTAACAATCAAACAAGCTTCCTTTAGCCAAGTTTCAGACAAAATTTCCGCTTACAACAAAATTGTTAAAAGTCAGGGAAATCTTTTTGGTCATATTTCAAAACAGAATCTTACATGCAATATATTTGTTAAAACTCAAAGAAGTTCTCGTTGGCCAAGTTTCAGGATAGAGTTCCCTCACACAGAAAAGTTGTTAAAACTTAAACAGATGTTCTCTAGCTAAGTTTCAGGAAGATACAAAGAAGTGGTTAAAACAAACGTTTTTTTTTGGCCATGTTTTAGGACAACATTTCCACATATAGAGAAGTTAAAACTAATAAGTCCCCCATTGGCCAAGTTTCAGGACAGAGTTTCCTCATACAAACAAAAGTTGTTAACACTCAAACAAGCTTCCTTTAGCCAAGTTTCAGACAAAATTTCCGCTTACAACAAAATTGTTAAAAGTCAAGGAAATCGTTTTGGCCATACTTCAAAACAGAATCTTAACGTAATATATTTGCTAAAGCCCAAGTTCTCGTTGGTCAAGTCTCAAAATAGACTTTCCTCATACAGAAAAGCTGTTAAAACTTAAACAAGTATTCTCTATCTAAGTTTCAGGAAGATACAAAGAAGTGGTTAAAACAAACGTTTTTTCTGGCCATGTTTTAGGACAACATTTCCACATACAAAGAAGTCAAAACTTAAATAAGTCCCCCATTGGCCAAGTTTCAGGACAGAGTTTCCTCATACAAACAAAAGTTGTTAACACTCAAACAAGCTTCCTTTAGCCAAGTTTCAGATAAAATTTCCGCATACAACAAAATTGTTAAAAGTCAAGGAAATCTTTTTGATCATATTTCAAAACAGAATCTTACATGTAATATATTTGTTAAAACTCAAAGAAGTTCTCGTTGGCCAAGTCTCATAATCGAGTTTCCTCATACAGAAAAGCAGTTAAAACTAAACAAGTATTCCCTATCTTTCAGGAAGATACAAAGAAGTGGTTAAAACAAAGTTTTTTTTTGGCCATGTTTTGGGACAACATTTCCACATACAAAGAAGTTAAAACTTATATAAGTCCCCT
>NW_019216644.1:0-1504 GCF_002532875.2 Varroa jacobsoni | reverse complement strand
CTGAAAAAGTATCTAAAAAAAAAAAACAGCCGTTTCCGATAGTAAAAGCACTCAATCAATGATCCGCTTGCAACATACGAACAAAAGATGTAGTATGAAAATGCGACAGTCAGTGTGCAAGCAAAACAATATTATGTTGTCCTGTCTGAGATTGTAGAGCGCCAGAATTCGAAGATGGTTCGCTTTGTAAAGCCGCTCACCAAACGTCTCTGAAAGCTTCAACTCTGGATGGAACTCGGCCTTACATACAGGACAGAAAAATTATGATTTCTAGTTAAACAATTCGTAATGTCCTTGCTTCCAGCCACCTCCGTATGCAATTGAGCGATCAGTTATCTGCAATGCCTGCTTTATGAACGAGCCTAACGCGCTGAATATTTTTGCCTAGGAAAAGATAGTCGTACGTTGACAAGTTGGAGTGCAATGGTATCGTCAATCCTTTAGAGAGATTATCCCTATTGATGCTAAACTGTTTTCGAACGATGGCTAAAATTTATGAATTAGCTTGAGCAACATTATAAAGAAAAGAACCAGCGATAGAATTGATTCACAATGGGCAGCATCGGTGATGAGTGGACTCTAGCCGGTTTTAACAGTAACACATTTCGCGGGTAGATATTTTTCCAAGATGGCTTATTCAGCAACACGATAAAACAAATGCTACCGCTAATAGAAGCATTTCGCTTAAATGTTCCAGCAATTTTCTTAGGACTTCTTTAAAAAGAGTGTAGCAGACCCATATATGGGCCAGTTATCTAAATGGCTACTTTATTTGAAATCTTTTTTAGTGTGTGATACAGGACGATATTATTCCGTTTCACCAAAGTGCACGGTCTTACTCAATATGACGGTACCCTCACGTCATCGTCGTCGTCGTCGGCGTCCGAAACAACGACACTGTGGTAGGATCTAGATGCGTAACGTCGGACCAGGTGTGCTGCTACTGGGCGACGGAGTGGCACTACAAGTTCAGGCTTTAAACGATACAGCATCGCGTTTTTTGGCTTATCGACGGAGCCAAAAAAAGAAGTTACCCTGCTACTCAAACGAAGACCCCTTTAATAACTAACGGATCCTGTAAGAAGCTTAAAATCTACCAGCAAGGATCGTCGCTGAATGAGAACGTTGGCTCCGCTGATTTCCTCATCGACACTCTATCCGACAACGTAAAAGTCATCTCGGCGCAATTCTGCTAGCTGATACATTTCTTTCAATATCTGAGGCTGGAAAATGATTTTCCACCACAAGAAAAAACAACGTACGCGTTGACGTAACTCGACTGCAGTGGCGACGCTCCAGAAATCGGCGAAAAGAGACAAATCTCAATTGAATCATTAATTTTTTTTGCTGTTTTACCACATAAAGACACCATAAACCAGAAACGCGTTCGTCTCTATCCAACGTTTGTTTGATAGGCTTTCGCATGCGCCCTACGCTCGGGGAACGTATTCCATTTACCTCGTATAGTATAGACAAAATATTAATAATATTAATATATAATATA
>NW_019216643.1:0-1504 GCF_002532875.2 Varroa jacobsoni | reverse complement strand
CGGCCGGTCAATCCGTTTGTTGGTCTATGCATCTATCTGTCTGTGTGTCGGCCGGTCTGTCCGTGTGTCTATTTGTCTGTGTGTCGGCCAGTCTGTCCGTCCGTCTGTCTATTTGTCTGTGTGTCGGCCAGTCTGTCCGTCCGTCTGTCTATCTGTCTGTGTGTCGGCCGTTGTATCCATTTGTCGGTCTATGTATCTGTGCATCTGTGTGTCGGTCGGTCGTCTGTCTGTGTGTGGGCCGGTCTGCCCGTCCGTTTATCCGTGTGTCCGTCCGTCTACCGTGTGTCCGTCTGTCGACCGGTCTGTTCGTCCGTCTATCTATCTGTCTGTGTGTCGGCCGGTCTATCCGTTTTTCGGTCTATGCATTTGTCTATCAATGTGTCGGCCGGTTTGTTCGTCCGTATGTCTATCTGTCTGTGTGTCGGCCGGTCTATCCGTTTTCGGTCTATGCATCTGTCTATCTGTGCATCAGCCGGTCTGTTTGTCCGTCTGTCGGCCGGTCTATCCATTTGTCGGTCTATGCATCTGTCTATCTGTGTGTCGGCCGGTCTGTTTTTCCGTCCGTCTGTCTGTCTATCTCTGTATCAGCCGGTCTGCCCGTCCGTCTATCCATTTGTGTGTCCGTCTGTCGACCGGTCTGTTCGTCCGTCTATCTATCTGTGTGTCCGTCTATCAGTCCGTCTGTCTATCTGTACGTGTGTCGCCCGGTCTATCTGTTTCTCGGTCTATGCATTTGTCTATCAATGTATCGGCCGGTTTGTTTATCCGTCTGTCGGCCGGTCTGTCCGTTCGTCTGTTTACTTGTCTGTGTGTCGGCCGGTCTGTCCGTCCGTCTGTCTATCTGTCTGTGTGTCGGCCGGCCTATTCGTTTGTCGGTCTATGCATCTGTCTATCTTTGTGTCGGCCGGTCTGTCTCTCCGTCCGTCTGTCTATCTGTCTGTGTGTCAGCCGGTCTATCCGTTTGTCGGTCTATGCATTCGTCTATCAATGTGTCGGCCGATCTGTTTGTCCGTCTGTCGGCCGGTCTGTCCGTCCGTCTGTCTATCTGTCTATGTGTCGGCTGGTCTATCCGTTTGTCGGTCTATGCTTCTGTCTATCTGTGTGTTGGCCGGTCTATACCGTTTGTCGATCTATGCATCTGTCTATCTGTATATCGGCCGGTCTGTTTGTCCATCTGTCGGCCGGTCTGCCCGTCCGTATGTCTGCCTATCTGTGTATCGGCCGGTCTGTTTGTCCTTCTGTCAACCGATCCATACCGTTTGTCAGTCTTCTGCATCTGTCTAACTGTGTACCGGCCGGTCTATTTTTCCATCCGTCTGTCTGTCTATCTATGCGTCGGCCGTTCTATCCATTTGTCGGGTATGCATCTGTCTATCTGTGTGTCGGCCGGTCGTCTCTCTGTGTGTGGGTCGGTCTGCCCGTCCGTTTATCCGTGTGCCCGTCCGTCTACCTCTCCGTGAGTCCATCTGTCGACCGGTCTGTTCGTCCGTCTGTCTGTCTATCT
>NW_019216642.1:0-1504 GCF_002532875.2 Varroa jacobsoni | reverse complement strand
CGTTTGTTTCAACCACTTCTTTATATCTTCCTGAAACTTAGCTAGGGAACACTTGTTTAAGTTTCAACAAGTTTTCTGTGTGAGGGAGCTCCATCCTGAGACTTCTTTGAGCTTTAGCAAATATATTGCATGTAAGATTCTATTTTGAAATATGGCCAAAAAGATTTCCTTGACTTTCAACAATTTTGTTGTAGGCGGAAGTTTTGTTCTGAAACTTAGATAAGGAAAGCTTGTTTGAGTGTTAACAACTTTTTTGTATGAGGAATCTCTGTTCTGAGACTTGGCCAATGGGGGACTTATTTGACTTTTACCGACTTCTTTGTATGTGGAAATGTTGTCCTAAAACATGGCCAGAAAAAAACGTTTGTTTCAACCACTTCTTTATATCTTCCTGAAACTTAGCTAGGGAACACTTGTTTAAGTTTTAACAAGTTTTCTGTGTGAGGGAGCTCCATCCTGAGACTTCTTTGAGCTTTAGAAGATATATTGCATGAAAGATTCTATTTTGAAATATGGCCAAAAAGATTTCCTTGACTTTCAACAATTTTGTTGTAGGCGGAAGTTTTGTTCTGAAACTTAGATAAGGAAAGCTTGTTTGAGTGTTAACAACTTTTTTGTATGAGGAAACTCTGTTCTGAGACTTGGCCAATGGGGGACTTATTTGACTTTTACCGACTTCTTTGTATGTGGTAATGTTGTCCTAAAACATGGCCAGAAAAAAAACGGTTGCTTTAACCGCTTCTTTGTATCGTCCTCAAACTTAGCTAGGGAACACTTGTCTAAGTTTTAACAACTTTTCTGTGTGAGGGAACTCCATCCTGAGACTTCTTTGAGCTTTAGCAAATATATTGCATGTAAGATTCTATTTTGAAATATGGCCAAAAAGATTTCCTTGACTTTCAACAATTTTGTTGTAGGTGGAAGTTTTGTTCTGAAACTTAGATAAGGAAAGCTTGTTTGAGTGTTAACAACTTTTTTGTATGAGGAATCTTTGTTCTGAGACTTGGCCAATGGGGGACTTATTTGACTTCTACCGACTTCTTTGTATGTGGAAATGTTGTCCTAAAACATGGCCAGAAAAAAACGTTTGTTTCAACCACTTCTTTATATCTTCCTGAAACTTAGCTAGAGAACACTTGTTTAAGTTTTAACAACTTTTCTGCGTCAGGGAACTCTGTCCTGAGACTTGGTCAACGAGAACTTCTTTGAGTTTTAGCAAATATATTGCTTGTAAGATTTTGTTTTGAAATATGGCCAAAAACATTTCCTTGACTTTCAACAATTTTGCTGTAGGCGGAAGTTTTGTTCTGAAACTTAGATAAAGGAAGCTTGTTTGAGTGTTAACAACTTTTTTGTAAGAGGAAACTCTGTTCTGAGACTTGGCCAATGGGGGACTTATTTGACTTTTACCGACTTCTTTGTATGTGGAAATGTTGTCCTAAAACATGGCTGGAAAAAAACGCTTGTTTCAACCACTTCTTTATATCTTCCTGAAACTTAGCTA
>NW_019216640.1:0-1506 GCF_002532875.2 Varroa jacobsoni | reverse complement strand
AAGCTTAGCTAGAGAATACTTGTTTAAGTTTTAACAGCTTTTCTGTATGAGGAAACTCTATTTTGAGTCTTGGCTAACGAGAACTTGGGTTTTAGCAAATATATTACATGTAAGGTTCTTTATTGAAACATGACCAAAGAGGTTTCCTTGACTTTTAATAATTTTGTTGTATGCGGAAATTTTGTCTGAAACTTGGCTAAAGGAAGCTTGTTTGACTGTTAACAACTTTTGTTTGTATGAGGAAACTCTGTCCTGAGACTTGGCCAATGGGGGACTTATTTGAGTTTTAACAACTTCTTTGTAGGTGGAAATGTTGTCCTAAAACATGGCCAGAAAAAATGTTTGTTTTAACCACTTCTATCTTCTTGAAACTTAGCTAGAGAATACCTGTTTAAGTTTTAACAGCTGTTCTGTATGAGGAAACCCTATTTTGAGACTTGACCAACGAGAACTTGGGTTTTAGCAAATATATTACGTTAAGATTCTGTTTTGAAATATGACCAAAAAGATTTCCTTGACTTTTAACAATTTTGTTGTATGCGGAAATTTTGTCTGAAACTTGGCTAAAGGAAGCTCGTTTGAGTGTTAACAACTTTTTTTTGTATGAGGAAACTCTGTCCTGAGACTTGGCCAATGGGAGATTTATTTAAGTTTTAACTTCTTTGTATGTGGAAATGTTGTCCTAAAATATGGCCAGAAAAAAACATTTGTCTTAATCACTTTTTGTATCTTCCTGGAACTTAGCTAGAGAACACTTGTTTAAGTTTTAACAACTTTTCTGTGTGAGGGAGCTCTGTCCTGAGACTTGGCTAACGAGAACTTCTTTGAGTTTTAACAAATATATTGCATGTAAGATTCTGTTTTGAAATATGGCCAAAAAGATTTCCTTGACTTTTAACAATTTTGTTGTATGCGGAAATTTTGTCTGAAACTTGGCTAAAGGAAGCTTGTTTGAGTGTTAACAACTTTTTTTTGTATGAGGAAACTCTGTCCTGAGACTTGGCCAATGGGAGATTTATTTAAGTTTTAACTTCTTTGTATGTGGAAATGTTGTCCTAAAATATGGCCAGAAAAAAACATTTGTCTTGATCACTTCTTTGTATCTTCCTGGAACTTAGCTAGAGAACACTTGTTTAAGTTTTAACAACTTTTTTTTGTATGAGGAAACTCTGTTCTGAGACGTGGCCAATGTGGGACTTATTTGAGTTTTAACAACTTCTTTGTAGGTGGAAATGTTGTCCTAAAACATGGCCAGAAAAAATGTTTGTTTTAACCACTTCTATCTTCTTGAAACTTAGCTAGAGAATATCTGTTTAAGTTTTAACAGCTGTTCTGTATGAGGAAACCCTATTTTGAGACTTGACCAACGAGAACTTGGGTTTTAGCAAATATATTGCACGTAAGATTCTGTTTTGAAATATGACCAAAAAGATTTCCTTGACTTTTAACAATTTTGTTGTAAGTGGAAATTTTGTCTAAGACTTGGCTAAAGGAAGCTTGTTTGAG
>NW_019216639.1:0-1506 GCF_002532875.2 Varroa jacobsoni | reverse complement strand
GGCCATCTGGCCGTGTGGTTAGTAGCAATGCCATCTGATACATGAAAGCTTTAACGAGTTTGGCTGTCTGGCTGTTGTAACAGGAAATACTTCCACCTAGTACTTGAAAGATTTAATGAGTTTGATTACTTAGCCGTTGTGGCAGAAAAAAGCTACCTGGCACTTAAAAAGTTTTAGCGAATTTGACCATCTGGCCGTGTAGTTCCACCTGATACATGAAAGCTTTAACGAGTTTGGCTGTCTGGCTGTTGTGACAGGAAATACTTCTACCTAGCACTTGAAATATTTAATGACTTTGGTCATCTGGACGTTGTGGCAAAGAAGGGAACCATATGATACTTCAAAGCTCCAACAAGTTTGGTCATCTGGACGTTGTGGCAAAAAAGGGAACCATCTGGAACTTGAAAGCCCCAACTAGTTTGGTCACTTGGCCGTTGTGGCAGAAAAAAGCTACCTGGCACTTAAAAAGTTTTAGCGAATTTGACCATCTGGCCGTGTGGTTAGTAGCAGTGCCATCTGATACATGAAAGCTTTAACGAGTTTGGCTGTCTGGCTGTTGTAACAGGAAATACTTCCATCTAATATTTGAAAAATTTAATGAGTTTGGTCATCTGAACGTTGTGGCAAAGAAGGGAACCATCTGGTACTTGAAAGCCCCAACGAATTTAGTCACCTGGCCGTTGTGGCAGGAAGAAAGCTATCTGGCACTAAAAAAATTTTAGCGAATTTGACCGCCTGGCCGTGTGGTTAGTAGCAGTGTCATCTGATAAATGAAAACTTTAACGAGTTTGGCCGTCTGGATGTTGTGACAGGAAATACTTCCACCTAGTACTTGAAAGGCTTAATGAGTTTAGTCACTTGGTCGTTTTGACAGGAAAAAAACTACCTGGAACTTAAAAAGTTTTAGCGAATTTGACCGTCTGGCCGTTGTCGTTAGTAACAGTGCCATCTGATACATGAAAGCTTTAAGGAGTTTGGCTGTCTGGCTGTTGTGACAGGAAATACTTCAACCTAGTACTTGAAAGGCTTAATGAGTTTGGTCACTTGGCCGTTTTGACAGGAAAAAACTACCTGGCACCTAAAAAGTTTTAGCGAATTTGACCGTCTGGCCGTTGTGGTTAGGAGCAGTGCCATATGATGCATGAAAACTTTAACGAGTTTGGCCGTCTGGACGTTGTGACAGGAAATACTTCCAGCTAGTACTTGAAATATTTAATGAGTTTGGTCATCTGGACGTTGTGGCAAAGAAGGGAACCATATGATACTTCAAAGCTCCAACAAGTTTGGTCATCTGGACGTTGTGACAAAAAAGGGAACCATCTGGTACTTGAAAGCCCCAACGAATTTAGTCACTCGGCCGTTATGGCAGGAAAAAAGCTATCTGGCACTTAAAAAGTTTTAGCGAATTTGACCGTCTGGCCGTTGTGGTCAGTAGCAGTGCCATCTGATACATGAAAACTTCAACGAGTTTGGCCGTCTAAATGTTGTAACAGGAAATGCTTCCAT
>NW_019216638.1:0-1507 GCF_002532875.2 Varroa jacobsoni | reverse complement strand
AAAATTATGATGGGCATCTGCGAAAAACATGTGAGCTGCAAAAATCAAATTATATTCTTGGCTGTGTAGTGCACCAGCCAGTCTGCAAGATAAGATTTGGTCGAATTGCTGTTGTACCCGCAGCAATATGGCTGCAGCCCTATTTGCGTTTATTTTCATCAAAAACTAACTGGTGATTATCGCATTAGGATCATCCTTCTATTTTTAGAATTTTTCTTTTTATTACGGCCACATTAAAAAAGCGTTGTGTCCGGAAACCCCATTATACGAATGTGTAACTTCAACCGATCTACGAGTCGATATGATCTACGAACTTATTTTTCAATAGAAATATGTTGATTTTTCAAACCAGCAGTTGATGTGTTTACTAATTGTGTTTACAACCTGACTCGTGGCCAACAAATGGCGGAACAGGTGTTCATGGATAGCTATCAAGTTTAATTGAGCAACGAATTTGATCAGTGATTTAGTAAGTTATAACGTACGACGTGATACTACTTGCAAGTATTTCAAGCACAGAAATTAGTGCGGCAAAACAAGAGATTGAAGTCGACGAATTACAATTTTTGCAATCATTGGGTAAACGGTTCGTAGGCAAACAAATAGCTGTGACTTATTTAAGTTCACTTGGAAATTATTGTTCAGGGAAGTTAAAAATTTGTCAGCATACTATAGATATGTAGAAAACAGTAGTCTATATAACTCATTCTTCAATACATATTCTTCATTTCGATATGACCAGCCATAGCCTGTTAGAAGCTCGAATAAGCCTCATTCTTCAGGTATTTACGATTCCTTAGGATGCTATTTATCGTAGTGTCGTTTATGTTTTAGTTTATCCTTACCGCCTAACTTACTAAAACTGTATTCACCATTGAGATTTAAATATAGTAATCATTTTTATCAGAGCGACTATTGCTATATGAGTCGGAAGGCTGTTGTATGAGTTTGGCATACTCAGCAAGCGATAGTTCGCTTACTGCCTCATCCAAGATGATAACAGTTAAAAACACTTGAGGTACAAGTGCTTTTCGTCACTCCGTGTAACATTGCACCATACTGGCCGACCTTGTCCTGTTGACTCATCGTGTGACATAGCCTGAACACCCCTATGCGCAACAGGAGTCTTCCGACCACCGCTAACTTAAAAATTTTTTTTTGTCACATTTACATATATTTAAAGGATTTAGCAAACCTCCTGTGGAATACTTACACAACTAGCACGTTGGTCCTCATGTACAAAAATCCGTTAAGTCACATAATCTTGTAGGGGTTTTCTCTATTTTGTACATACAATGCCAACTCTGGTTAGTATTTCTAGGCGCAAAAAACAGAAAACGTCGCCTGACGGATTCTCATTGAAGACGTCAGACAATGGTTAATTCCCTACAGGCCCGCATAGCTTCCCAGTTACGTTCTGTATACGTACACAGACGATAGTCCTAACGGATGACATTCACAGATTTGTAACTTAGAAAGGCTAGAAATGATACGTATTTTGTTCTAT
>NW_019216636.1:0-1506 GCF_002532875.2 Varroa jacobsoni | reverse complement strand
GACTTGCCAATATTTGAATTTGTAACAGCATTAAATTTACCATTTACGATAACATTAGCATTTATACTATTTCCAATTGTCGAATTGGTTAATATGTTATTATTTCCATTTACAACAACTCCAGCTGTAAATCCATCGAAATAAATACCAGAGACTGATATAAAACTATTTGTAAGAGTTAATCCCACAAAATCGTTAGAATTTTGTGGCAATAACTGAATAACAGGTGTTTTCAATGGATTATAACCAGCTTGTGTTGTAGCATCAATTTTAACAGGTCTCAATACAGTAGGTAATTCTGTATCTAAAATA
This sequence comes from Varroa jacobsoni, assembly GCF_002532875.2. NCBI lineage: Eukaryota > Metazoa > Arthropoda > Arachnida > Mesostigmata > Varroidae > Varroa > Varroa jacobsoni. The sequence continues at coordinate 1,194 of NW_019216636.1, read as the reverse complement.
ATTTTATATTCTGTCATCAATGGAATATCAAATTTGATATTTCCACAATCGCCATTATTGGCATTAATGATAGCTTCTCTTAATGATTCTGTATTTGAATCATTGGTATTCTTTACCCAACACACACATGATTCACAAAAACCATATGGTTTACTAAGTTCAGAAGTATTATTTAATTGATTTGTTGCTGTAGCTACAAAATATGATTTTTGAGTTTGATTTAAATCAGAAAGTTGTAACTCGGCAGTCCAAACACTATCAATTCCAGCAACTGCATAACCAATATATTTAGAAGCGGTTTGTTCGTTTGTTGTTCCATTAAATATTTCAACAGTGTCATTAGGAACTGCTTTACCTATCAAATTCCAGTTTGAGGCATTTACCTTAGAAGCTAAAATAATTGGAGACGCTTTCCCATTATTTGACACAGTACTATCACTGTGATGAATATTTATAAATAATGTTTTAGGACTAAGAATTGTATTTTTAGTCATTTTAATGCTTGCACAATTTTCTAACTCAAAAGCATTTTGAGTCAAAGTATCAAAGAAATTGCTGGCAATATTTACTTCACCAAAATATTTAAATTTGAATCCACCATTTACATTAGTTCCAATCACATTGTTTTCAATTTTCAACAAAGCGTTAGGGTTAGTATTCGTTTCTGAAAATGCTTCAAAATTACCAACTTGATCTGTATTAGAAACTTTGTTATTTACTATTGTACTTTTAGTAAAACCATAATAAGAGCTCGCTTGTAATGCTTCAAAAGCTGATTTTAAAACAGGCTTAGCAGTGCCATTTTTTGTGGTTCCTATAATATTATTATCTATCAAAATACTATCAGAAGCGTAATTAAGATTAAAGGCTATTGAAACATTTCCAACATAGTTATGGATAAATTTTCCTTTTCGACCTCCTACAACTATTGCAGATTCCCCTATTGGTAAATCATTACCTAATGAGTCGAAACCAATATAATTGGAAGTAAAAACTGAACCAATTGCCATGTCTTCAACGGCAAGAGTACTCAACCCTAAAATATTGTACTTAACCTGATTGTTATCTCCAGCAACTAATAAAACATTTTCATTAAATCTAACAATTTTATTATTTTCAATAGAAGAAGCATTTCCTGAAATTTGTAGCCCTGTTCCTAAATCAGAACCAGTAATAGTAGATTTTGTAAGGGTA
>NW_019216635.1:0-1507 GCF_002532875.2 Varroa jacobsoni | reverse complement strand
CACAAAATTTCCGCATACAACAAAATTATTAAAAGTCAAGGAAACTTCTTTGGTCATGCTTCAATACAGAACCTTACATGCAATATATTTGCTAAAACTCAAGTTCTCGTTGGTCAAGTCTCAGGATAGAGTTCCCTCACACAGAAAAGTTGTTAAAACTTAAAGAAGTATTCTCTAGCTAAGTTTCAGGAAGATACAAAGAAGTGGTTAGAACAAACGTTTTTTTTGGCCATGTTTTAGGACAACATTTCCACATACAAAGAAATTAAAACTTAAATAAGTCCCCCATTGGTCATGTCTCAGAACAGAGTTTCGTCATACAAAAAAGTTGTTAACACTCAAACAAGCTTCCTTTATCTAAGTTTCAGAACAAAACTTCCGCCTACAGCAAAATTGTTGAAAGTCAAGGAAATCTTTTTGGCCATATCTCAAAACAGAATCTTACAAGCAATATATTTCTAAAGCTCAAAGAAGTCTCAGGATGGAGCTCCCTCACACAGAAAAGTTGTTAAAACTTAGACAAGTGTTCCCTAGCTAAGTTTCAGGAAGATACAAAGAAGTGGTTAAAACAACCGTTTTTTTTCTAGCCATGTTTTAGGACAACATTTCCACATACAAAGGAGTTGGTAGAACTCAAATAAGTCCCCCATTGGCCAAGTCTCAGAACAGAGTTTTCTTATACAAAAAAGTTGTTAACACTCAAACAAGCTTCCTTTATCTAAGTTTCAGAACAAAACTTCCGCCTACAGCAAAATTGTTGAAAGTCAAGGAAATCTTTTTGGCCATATTTCAAAACAGAATCTTACAAGCAATATATTTGCTAAAGCCCAAAGAAGTCTCAGGATGGAGCTCCCTCACACAGAAAAGTTGTTAAAACTTAGACAAGTGTTCCCTAGCTAAGTTTCAGGAAGGTACAAAGAAGTGGTTAAAACAACCATTTTTTTTCTGGCCATGTTTTAGGACAACATTACCACATACAAAGAAGTTGGTAAAACTCAAATAGGTCCCCCATTAGCCAAGCCTCAGAACAGAGTTTCCTCATACCAAAAGTTGTTAACACTCAAACAAGCCTTCTTTATCTAAGTTTCAGAACAAAACTTCCGCCTACAACAAAATTGTTGAAAGTCAAGGAAATCTTTTTCGTCATATATCAAAATAGAATCTTACATGCAATATATTTGCTAAAGCTCAAAGAAGCCTCTGGATGGAGCTCCCTCACACAGAAAAGTTGTTAAAACTTAGACAAGTGTTCCCTAGCTAAGTTTCAGGAAGATACAAAGAAGTGGTTAAAACAACCGTTTTTTTCCTGGCCATGTTTTAGGACAACATTACCACATACAAAGAAGTTGGTAAAACTCAAATAAGTCCCCCATTGGCCAAGTCTCAAAACAGATTTTCGTCATACAAAAAGTTGTTAACACTCAAACAAGCTTTCTTTATCTAAGTTTCAGAACAAAACTTCCGCCTACAACAAAATTGTTGAAAGTCAAGGAAACCTTTTAGCCCT
>NW_019216633.1:0-1508 GCF_002532875.2 Varroa jacobsoni | reverse complement strand
AACACAAGTACTTATGGTTTTTTTTTTTTTTTTTTCATATAAAACCTTTCCTTTTTTGCCTTACTTTGTTTGGTTACTTACTGTTTGTTTATTTCTATATGCCATTCAAAAGTAATCTATCTCCTCTGTAAGCCCAATGAACGAAATTTCATACCGAGTTCAGGTTCCAAAAATGATAACTGCAGACTAAAAAAAAAAGTGCATTTTCGATACCTACTCTACTTCGCTTTTTGCCGGAGTTAAACAAACACGAAATGCTTATGCCAGGTACAGCTAGGACTCTATAACTGAGAGAACTGTTCAAAACTAGTTTGCAAAGATTAAGAGCGATATTTTTTGAACTGGAGGATGCGCTTCACCTCGGTCGGCCATCCTAAATCAATGAGAACTAACTGAAGGCAGTTTTGAAGGCAGATGAAATATAGTCATATGGTTATCGATAGACATTTAGACATGTGGGATGTACTTACAAACTAGAAGCTTGGGTGCTCTGTAAACCTAGTTATAAAGAAGCACGTTTTCTGCCTGCCCCTAAACATCTTACGTCGTACCGAGTAACACGTAGCCACAATCACAGGCTTCCACGCAGAATTGTCATTGATGACGAGAAATGGTGTCTTCACGTCTATATACGATGAAAAAGAGTAAGTAGCCTCTGGAGATATGGCCAAACCTGGAGCTAAGCCACATCTTTATCCCAATAGTACGATGATTTTTGTTTACTGGGACTTAGGGAATTTCGTAAAGGGTGATGCCGAATACATAATAAATTAATTTGTCCCTAGCATTTGAGTGGAATGTTGCATTTAGTTAGGCGAAAAACCGAAATTATTTATGTGTATATCTAATATTTCTGCCCTCGATATATATATATATGTATATATTCCGAGGTATTTCTGTCGGTGTCGCTGTAGAAGACTACCACAGCTGGCGGCAGCGAGAGGAAAGCGAACTACTGAAGCTGAGTTATTGAGAGACGAGTTTTTCCGAAGACAGAAAAAATACATGACCAAACTGTTAGATCAGGATGTATGCCGGAAGGCTTGATAAAGAAATATAGGCCATGTAGCCTTCAAAGCTACCAGTTCTTTATTGTCATAGGCCCGGATTAGAAATGGGTGAGAGGCAGCGGCGGGTGTCAGCGACTGGCTCTGCATGCATCAGCATGACTTTGCCTATGGGCTTCATCGTCCAATGATGGTTAAAATCGAATACGGGTTGTACGGAAGCCCTATATGAGTTGAAGGCTTTTCTATCCGGATAGTTTCCAAATGAAACACTGCGTCGCGCGGCAAAGTACTATGTACGCGTACGAAAAGACGATAAGGGTCTGTACGTGCTTATCCGAACAAAACGATTCCTTGAAAAAAAAAAGATTTCATTGGCTCTTGTTTTGAGTTCGAGCCTTACCAGAAGGTATTAAGGAGGGAGAGCAAGAGACTGCATCAGTGCAACGGCTTTTTAAACAACCTCCCTATAGCGTAACGAACCCTACTCTACACCTTTAG
>NW_019216631.1:0-1510 GCF_002532875.2 Varroa jacobsoni | reverse complement strand
AAACCTATATATATATATATATATATAGGTAAATAGTATCTTTGTGCAGCCTCACCCACCACAACTGTTGCAACGGAAAGTTTTTGAGCAATTTAATTTCGAAGGTTTATACGTAAGTTTAGGATAAAACGGATAAAATTATTCGAATTTCGATTCGAATTTATATTGCTTGACTTGGCCCCAGCACCAATCTATCTGATCTACCCCCATGGAATAGCTAAAGACACCTCTGCGAACCTTGCTGTCGTAATCTAGGCAGTGGTTAAGGCGCAAATATATAATTGCACAGGCGATGTCGCTCACCAGAGGCAGGCGCTAATTTCATCCTTCGGAAGCTCTTTGATGAAAACTTTTCGGCCTGCTTTATGACTTTTTAATGCTATATCTCCAATTCATTCATATAAGTAATGTATGTACCTTATATGCTGTATGCATGATATAATAATAATTAGCATTATTATTGTTGCAGATATTCCTTTTCCTATATTCATAATTAAAAACAACATGAATAGGTTACTGCATTAAATAGACGAGAGAATTCAGGATAGACCCGACACCAAGCGTAAATAAACTCCAGACAATAATATCCGAAATTGTTTATCTGCAACTAACGGTGGTTATGGTTATGTCATGTCTTGGTCCGGTTTACTGAGATGCGCCTAATTAGAACGTTAAAATCGAAATCAATATACCTAAACTCAATGATGACTGAAGGGTGGTTTTTTAAGGTTCTGTCACCGGAATAGCAAGCGGCAATGTGTGCCCGTTTCCCTCATAATTAGTCTAGTCGGAGCGACAACTGTTATTTTTGCCTTTTGTTACGAATATATTGTAGTACGTATATGAATCTGTTATGTAAACAGACAATTCGTTTCATTAACTGTTTTATCAATATTTTTGTAACCGTAGCCAGACACTAATACTGGAAACCTGTCCAAGCGCATGGCAAGAATCCACGCTACGATCCGTCGTGGTACTTAGTCGTTGGAGCAGCTAGCAAATGCCATATTGATGCGGACACGATAATATCTTGTAAAATGCATAGAACATGCGTCTACTAGAACCGGAAAGTTTCCGTCAGTGTACGCCTTTCTACCACAGCCACAAATGCTTACGTTAGTAGTCAGCATCTGTGGTAGTTCCGCCGCTGTAGAATGAAGCCTTCCTTCAAATGCAAATAACGTTGTCTTCAAGTCGCGACGCTCCGAAAAGCTCTCGGCGAGCACACTCGTCCGAAACGTTGACAATATGTATATATTGAGTGTATAGGTACATGCCGCTTATAGCACATATAGTCGCTATACTCTTCACACTACTGCGACAATTGACTGGTGGCTCAACGGTCATTGGATCGATGTGGTTACCGCTTCGAAGCATTTTACGGTAACGAATGGTGACAATATGGAACGCGATAGTGGCTCGATGTTGCTTTGCTATCTGGTCGGCTTGCTCCTGAAAGTAACCTACCTCCGGACGGATTCCTGTTCTTTAATTACGTAGACTTATAAAA
>NW_019216629.1:0-1511 GCF_002532875.2 Varroa jacobsoni | reverse complement strand
TTCCACATACAAAGAAGTTAAAACTTATATAAATCCACCATTAACCAAGTCTCAGAACAGAGTGTCCTCATACAAACAAAAGTTGTTAACACTCAAACAAGCTTGCTTTAGCTAAGTTTCACACAAAATTTCCGCATACAACAAAATTGTTAAAAGTTAAGGGAATATTTTTGATCATATTTCAAAACAGAATCTTACATGTAATATATCTGTTAAAACTCAAAGAAGCTCTCGTTGGCCAAGTCTCAAAATAGAGTTTCCTCATACAGAAAAGCTGTTAAAACTTAAACAAGTATTCTTTATCTAAGTGTCAGGAAGATTCAAAGAAGTGGTTAAAACAAACGTTTTTTCTGGCCATGTTTTAGGACAGCATTTCTACATACAAAGAAGTTAGAACTTATAAGTCCCCCATTGGCCAGATCTCAGAACAGAGTATCCTCATACGAACAAAAGTTGTTAACACTCAAACAAGCTTCCTTTAGCTAACTTTCAGACAAAATTTCCGCATACAACAAAATTGTTAAAAGTCAAGGAAATATTTTTGGTCATATTTCAAAACAGAACCTTACATGTAATATATTTGTTAAAACTCAAAGAAATTCTCGTTGGCCAAGTCTCAAGATAGAGTTTCCTCACATAGAAAAGTTGTTAAAACTTAAACAAGTATTCTCTAGCTAAGTTTCAGGACGATACAAAGAAGTGGTTAAAACAAACGTTTTTTTTTGGCCATGCTTTAGGACAACATTTCCACATACAAAGAAGTTAAAACTTATGTAAGTCCCTCATTGGCCAAGTCTCAGAACAGTGTCCTCCTATAAACTAAAGTCGTTAACACTCAAACAAGCTTCCTTTAGCTAAGTTTCAGACAAAATTTCCGCATACAATAAAATTGTTAAAAGTCAAGGAAATCTTTTTGGTCATATTTCAAAACAGAATCTTACATGTAATATATCTGCTAAAACTCAAGTTCTCGTTGGCCAAGTCTCAGGATAGAGTTCCCTCACACAGAAAAGTTGTTAAAACTTAAACAAGTGTTCTCTAGCTAAGTCTCGGGAAGATACAAAGAATTGGTTAAAACAAACATTTTTTCTGGCCATGTTTTTGGACAACATTTCCACATACAAAGAAGTTAAAACTTAAATAAGTCCCCCATTGGCCAAGTCTCAGAACAGAGTTTCCTCATACAAACAAAAGTTGTTAACAGTCAAACAAGCTTCCTTTAGCCAAGTTTCAGACAAAATTGCCGCTTACAACAAAATTGTTAAAAGTGAAGGAAATCTTTTTTGGCCATATTTCAAAACAGAATCTTAACGGAATATATTTGCTAAAACCCAAGTTCTCGTTGGTCAAGTCTCAGGACAAAGTTCCCTTACACAGAAAAGTTGTTAAAACTTAAATAGGTGTTCTCTAGCTAAGTTTTAGGAAGATACAAAGAAGTGGTTAAAACAAACATTTTTTCTGGCCATATTTTTCGACAACATTTCCACATACAAAGAAGTTAAAACTTATAC
>NW_019216628.1:0-1512 GCF_002532875.2 Varroa jacobsoni | reverse complement strand
GTACATAGATACTACTTGTCAATGCTGATGATGATGTATAATCTTTGCTTGTTGCTGTTGCGATTGGGCTAAAGCTAACATTGTCTGTCGATTGCTCCCATTGATACGTAGCTGTTGCTGCATTCACTCCTGTTGGAGCTACTGTTTCTGCAATTGTTGCTGGCGTAGCATTGTAGCAAATTACTTGGCCTGTTCCTGTTGCTCCTCCATCAATGCCTGCATTAGTATTTAAGATCACTGCATTTGAAGGCACTGTTTTTTGTGTTACACAAGTAATGCTCGAGGTCAATTTTACTGTTACTGCTTGGGTATTGTCTGTCGTTTTTGCAGTGTATGTATAGGTAGAGCCTGTTACTCCTGTTTTTGTCCCTCCTATATACCATTCATATGTTGGAGTTCCTCCATTGGTAGAGGTAGCTGTAAACACCATTGGATTACCATTACAAACGGTACCCGGATCATTGATACTTACCGTTGGTGTAACATTTGGCGTAACGGTTTTCGTGATTTCATTACTTGTTACACTTGCACTACAGCTCGTTTCTATTCTATGGAACTTAGTTGTTTGGCTAAGAGCTGGAATATTTATGTAATCTTTTTGTGTTTGACCTGCTACTGCTGTCCAAGGACCGTTATTTACTGATTGCTCCCATTTGTAAGTATAGGTGCTATCTCCTCCTGTTGGTAGTGCAGCATTTTTGATTGTTCCACCATTGGCACTTTCACAAAGTGTACTATCTCCAGTAATCGTTCCTACTACCAATTGTGGACGAACTGTGATTTTCACTGGTTGACTCGTTGCCACATTACATGGAGCTGGAGAGCCTCCATCGGTAAGGATACGTTGTAAATATTTTGTCTGCGTAAGAGCTCCTGGACTATACGTTTTGCTTGTAGCTGATGTTATGTTTGTAAAGTTTGTTCCATCTGCACTCTCTTGCCATTGGTAGCTCAATGGACCTGCTGTACTTACTTTTGTTGGTGTTGCGATTTCTGTAACTGTTGGTGCTATTGCATTGTAACAAATCGTTTGCGTTGTGCCTATAACTCCTGCATCAATACCTGCATTCACCGTAGTTTTTATTTTGTTTGATGCCACTGGGGTTTTTGGGGCACACAATTGTGTACTTGTCATTTCTACCCATACTGAGTCTGTACTTTGAGCAAGTTTCGAAGTAGTAAAGATATTCGTGATACTACTATTATCTGCTGTTGTGTTGATATACCATTTGTATGTTGGCGTGCCGCCTTGGGTCGGAGTAGCTGTAAACGTTACTGGATTGTTCAAACAAATCGTACCTGGTGTTCCTGTAATTGTTACTGCTGGCGTTGGGATAGGTGTTACCGTAACTGCTACTGGGGTACTCGTTGCCGTTGGCGTAGTTTTACAAGTTTCTGTACTTGTCATTGTAACCGTAACACTATTGTTTGTCGGTGTTAAACCTGTTGTAGTATAAGTAGAACCTGTTGACGATTGCTTAGTTGTTCCTAAATACCATTCATAGGTCGGTG
>NW_019216627.1:0-1514 GCF_002532875.2 Varroa jacobsoni | reverse complement strand
TAAGGTTCTGTTTTGAAATATGACCAAAAAGATTTCCTTGACTTTTAACAATTTTGTTGTATACGGAAATTCTGTCTGAAACTTGGCTAAAGGAAGCTTGTTTGAGTGTTAATCACTTTTTTTTGTATGAGGAAACTCTGTCCTGAGACTTGGCCAATGGGAGACTTATTTAAGTTTTAACTGCTTTGTATGTGGAAATGTTGTCCTAAAACATGGCCAAAAAAAACGTTTGTTTTAACCACTTTTTTGTATCTTCCTGAAACTTAGCTAGAGAACACTTGTTTAAGTTTTAACAACTTTTCTGTGTAAGGGAACTCTATCCTGAGACTTGGCCAACGAGAACTTCTTTGAGTTTTAACAAATATATTACATGTAAGGTTCTGTTTTGAAATATGACCAAAAAGATTTCCTTGACTTTTAACAATTTTGTTGTATACGGAAATTCTGTCTGAAACTTGGCTAAAGGAAGCTTGTTTGAGTGTTAATCACTTTTTTTTGTATGAGGAAACTCTGTCCTGAGACTTGGCCAATGGGAGACTTATTTAAGTTTTAACTGCTTTGTATGTGGAAATGTTCTAAAACATGGCCAAAAAAAAACGTTTGTTTTAACCACTTCTTTGTATCTTCCTGAAACTTAGCTAGAGAATACTTGTTTAAGTTTTAACAGCTTTTCTGTATGAGGAAACTCTATTTTGAGACTTGGCCAACGAGAACTCTGGGTTTCGCAAATATATTACATGTAAGGTTCTGTTTTGAGACATGACCAAAAAGATTTCCTTGACTTTTAACAATTTTGTTGTATACGGAAATTCTGTCTGAAACTTGGCTAAAGGAAGCTTGTTTGAGTGTTAACAACTTTTTTTTGTATGAGGAAACTTTGTCCTGAGACTTGGCCAATGGGAGACTTATTTAAGTTTTAACTTCTTTCAATGTGGAAATGTTGTCCTAAAACATGACCAGAAAAAAACGTTTGTTTTAAGCACTTCTATCTTCCTGAAACTTAGCCAGAGAATACTTGTTTAAGTTTTAACAGCTTTTCTGTATGAGGAAGCTCTATTTTGAGACTTGGCCAACGAGAACTTGGGTTTTCGCAAGTATATTACATGTAAGGTTCTGTTTTGAAACATGACCAAAAAGATTTCCTTGACTTTTAACAATTTCGTTGTATACGGAAATTCTGTCTGAAACTTGGCTAAAGGAAGCTTGTTTGAGTGTTAACAACTTTTTTTTGTATGAGGAAACTCTGTCCTGAGACCTGGCCAATGGGAGACTTATTTAACTTCTTTGTATGTGGAAATCTTGTCCTAAAACATGGCCAGAAAAAAACATTTGTTTTAATCACTTCTTTGTATCTTCCTGGAACTTAGCTAGAGAACACTTGTTTAAGTTTTAATAACTTTTCTGTGTGAGGGAACTCTGTCCTGAGACTTGGCTAACGAGAATTTCTTTGAGTTTTAGCAAATATATTGCATGTAAGGTTCTGTATTGAAACATGACCAAAGAGGTTTCCTTAA
>NW_019216626.1:0-1516 GCF_002532875.2 Varroa jacobsoni | reverse complement strand
AGAGGGCGTTCTGTACGTATGCGATCGAATAATTAAAATCATTTGGACGGAAAAGCGCTCTTTCTCTAATAACCCTACAAACATGCATGATTTTCCGTATGTTCCCTGACAGCACAAGTAGAAACGTATATGAAATGTGGACTTTGTCTCAAAATCATGTTAATATTCTAGATTCACTTCAAGCCCATGTGTCTGTCCATTCGTCCGTTTATTTCTAAATGATGAACAAATTGCATGTACAGCAACCGACCGTTGCAGATTTCCTTCCTCTTTTTTATTTTTCCCGTTTGAAGTGTTGCCCCTTCACTGGCGACCGCAGGGGCTCCTCCTAGACGAGATCCGTTTCACCAACTAACAAGTGTTCCTAGTATCATTTGTTCATCCCGTTCGTTTGCTACTGCTCTATTGCAGAGTGTCAACAATACCTTCTATCTATATATCTCTCATTCTATGAGTCCCCAGTCGATGAGTGGCTCTACGTCTTGCGTATCGTAGCGTTAGCGCAACAAGACGACGTTGATAGGTGGAAGGGTAATGAAATATCTGTCTGGATGCAGGCAGTATGCAAGGCTGTCTAACTGGCCACCTGCCACTCGCAATTTTTAGCAGCGGCAGTCGGCGACGACTCGTCTGTCCGCCAATTCGCGATATCGAAACATCGCGCACAATTGACTTGATAAGGAGTCGTCAGACGTTGCAGAGCAGAATGGGACAAGGCGACCCAAGCCTGACTGGGCACGACCTGGGTCGTGTCTGATCGTCAGAATCAATTTGAAAACAAGAACGCCGACTATCGGCTGACTACAAGTGAATGATCACTGATGAGCTGAAAGAGCAAAGTAAACCGATCCGTCTATCGAGGTACACGAAGTACTACTACACCAAGGCATCGTCTGCATACTGCATCTTAACGTACTTTTACACTGCTGCTCTATTCTTTGATAGTTTACCTACGCGTATGCTGGTCACCTACTTTGCTGCCGGTTCTTGAGTAGTTCTGCTCTAGAAAACTGTACAGCTAATTGTGTCTGCTGCTCACGTTAACGCTATCGTTCCCGCTCTCACCTTTTTTCTCGCCCATTTTCGTGCACGGCGCCGCTCGCTAGCACTATTTAGCAAGCAGGTCGGCGGCTCCCAGATCTCTGCATGGCGCGCCAAAATACGGCATGGGACAGCAGCAACGGCCGCTATCTGTATTATTATTATAGATAGATAGATAGAAAAGTAATAGCTATACTGCACCTACTGGCTGCTGTAAGTTAACTGAATCATCCAGTGGCCGGTTGGTTGATTCGTTGGTCAGGCTAGCACCAGCAACAACTGCACTGGCCTGTTGTTGGTCAAGCCGACTATCGTTGACGCTCTGCAATCTATAGGCGGCCATTGTCGGTGAACGGCGGTAGGCAGTAAGAGAGGGACATTTAAACAGTCGGCTGTCGTTAAAGGCCTTCGCCGACAGCGATGCATCCATTCGGAGCGCAGCAGCAGCAGCAGCAGCGGTAGTAGTAGTAGTAGT
>NW_019216625.1:0-1516 GCF_002532875.2 Varroa jacobsoni | reverse complement strand
GGACAACATTTCCACCTACAAAGAAGTTGTTAAAACTCAAATAAGTCCCCCATTGGCCACGTCTCAGAACAGAGTTTCCTCATACAAAAAAAAGTTGTTAACACTCAAACAAGCTTCCTTTAGCCAAGTTTCAGACAAAATTTCCGCATACAACAAAATTTTTAAAAGTCAAGGAAATCTTTTTGGTCATATTTCAAAAGAGAACCTTACATGCAATATATTTGTTAAAACTCAAAGAAGTTCTCGTTAGCCAAGTCTCAGGACAGAGTTTCCTCACACAGAAAAGTTGTTAAAACTCAAATAAGTCCCCCATTGGTCAAGTCTCAGAGCAGAGTTTCTTCATACAAAAAAAAGTTGCTAACACTCAAACAAGCTTCATCTAACTAAGTTTCAGGACAAAATTTCCGCTTACAACAAAATTGTTAAAAGTCAAGGAAATCTTTTTGGCCATATTTCGAAACAGAATCCTAACGTAGTATATTTGCTAAAACCCAAGTTCTCGTTGGTCAAGTCTCAAAATAGAGTTTCCTCATATAGAAAAGCTGTTAAAACTTAAACAAGTATTCTCTATTTAAGTTTCAGGAAGATACAAAGAACGGGTTAAAACAAACGTTTTTTCTGGCCATGTTTTAGGACAACATTTCCACATACAAAGAAGTTAAAATTTAAATAAGTCCCCCATTGGCCAAGTCTTAGAACAGAGTCTCCTCATACCAACAAAAGTTGTTAACACTCAAACAAGCTTCCTTTAGCCAAGTTTCAGACAGAATTTCCGTATACAACAAAATTGTTAAAAGTCAAGGAAATCTTTTTGGTCATGTTTCAAAACAGAACCTTACATGTAGTGTATTTGTTAAAACTCAAAGAAGTTCTCGTTGGCCAAGTCTCAAAATAGAGTTTCCTCATACAGAAAAGCTGTTAAAACTTAAAAAAGTATTCTCTAGCTAAGTTTCAAGAAGATAGAAGTGGTTAAAACAAACATTTTTTTTGGCCATGTTTTAGGACAACATTTCCACATACAAAGAAGTCAAAACTTAAATAAGTCCCATATTGGCCAAGTCTCAGGACAGAGTTTCCTCATACAAACAAAAGTTGTTAACACTCAAGTAAGCTTCCTTTGGCCAAGTTTCAGACAAAATTTCCGCATACAACAAAATTGTTAAAAGTCAAGGGAATCTTTTTGGCCATACTTCAAAACAGAATCTTACATGCAATATATTTGCTAAAACCCAAGTTCTCGTTAGTCAAGTCTCAAAATAGAGTTTCCTCATACAGAAAAGCTGTTAAAACTTAAACAAGTGTTCTTTATTTAAGTTTCAGGAAGATACAAAGAACGGGTTAAAACAAACGTTTTTTTCTGGTCATGTTTTAGGACAACATTTCCACATTGAAAGAAGTTAAAACTTAAATAAGTCTCCCATTGGCCAAGTCTCAGGACAGAGTTTCCTCATACAAATAAAAGTTGTTAACACTCAAACAAGCTTCCTTTAGCCAGGTTTCAGACAAAATTTCCGCA
>NW_019216623.1:0-1520 GCF_002532875.2 Varroa jacobsoni | reverse complement strand
TTACATAAAAATACTTGTTAAAGCTCAAAGAAGTTCTCGTTGGCCAAGTCTCAGGATAGAGTTCCCTCACACAGAAAAGTTGTTAAAACCTAAACAAGCTTCCTCTAATTAAGTTTCGGGATAAAATTTCCACTTACAATGAAATTGTTAAAAGTCAAGGAGATCTTTTCAGCCATATTTCAAAAGAGAACCTTACATGCAATATATTTGTTAAAGCTCAAATAAGTCCCCCATTGGCCAAGTCTCAGAACAGAGTTTCCTCATACAAAAAAAAGTTGCTAACACTCAAACAAGCTTCCTCTAACTAAGTTTCAGGACAAAGTTTCCTCTTAAAACGAAATTGCTAAAAGTCAAGGAAATCTTTTTGGCCATATTTCAAAAGAGAACCTTACATGTAATATATTTGTTAAAGCTCAAAGAAGTTCTTGTTGGCCAAGTCTCAGGATAGAGTTCCCTCACACAGAAAAGTTGTTAAAACTTAAACAAGTGTTCTCTGGCTAAGTTTCAGGACAGAAGTTCTACATACAAAGAAGTGGTTAAAACAAACGTTTTTTTTTCTGGCCATGTTTTAGGACAACATTACCACATACAAAGAAGTTGTTAAAACTCAAATAAGTCCCCCATTGGCCAAGTCTCAGAACAGAGTTTCCTCATACAAAAAAAGTTGCTAACACTCAAATAAGCTTCCTTTAGTTAAGTTTCAGGACAGAATTTCCGCATACAATATAATTGTTAAGAGTCAAGGAAATCTTTTTGGCCATATTACAAAACAGAACCTTACATGCATTATATTTGTTAAAACTAAAAGAAGTTCTCGTTGCCGAAGTCTCAAGATAGAGTTCCCTCACACAGAAAAGTTGTTAAAACTCAAAGAAGTTCTCGTTGGCCAAGTCTCAGGATAGAGTTCCCTCACACAGAAAAGTTGCTAAAACTTAAACAAGCTTCCTCTAGCTAAGTTTCAGGACAAAATTTCCTCGTACAACGAAATTCTTAAAAGTCAAGGAAATCTTTTTGGCCATATTTCAAAAGAGAACCTTACATGCAATGTATTTGTTAAAGCTCAAAGAAGTTCTCGTTGGCTAAGTCTCAGGATAGAGTTCCCTCACACAGAAAAGTTGTTAAAATTTAAACAAGTGTTCTCTGGCTAAGTTTCAGGACAGAAGTTCTACATACAAAGAAGTGGTTAAAACAAACGTTTTTTTTTCTGGCCATGTTTTAGGACAACATTACCACATACAAAGAAGTTGTTAAAACTCAAATAAGTCCCCCATTGGCCAAGTCTCAGAACAGAGTTTCCTCATACAAAAAAAGTTGCTAACACTCAAATAAGCTTCCTCTAGCCAAGTTTCAGGACAGAATTTCCGCATACAACAAAATTGTTAAGAATCAAGGAAATATTTTTGGCCATATTACAAAACAGAACCTTACATGCATTATATTTGTTAAAACTGAAAGAAGTTGTCGTTGCCGAAGTCTCAAGATAGAGTTCCCTCACACAGAAAAGTTGTTAAAACTTAAAC
>NW_019216622.1:0-1520 GCF_002532875.2 Varroa jacobsoni | reverse complement strand
TTAGGGGATATTAATGTTAATAATTTTGATTTTTATATCAAAATTAAAGCGCTAAATTCATCAATTTATTTAGGTGGAGAAACTGTTTTTAAAGGAACTAATTCTAAACAAGTTAATAATGATTTTTTTAATTTTGAACAATTATCTATTTATGATTTAAAAAATAACTTTTCTAAATTTACAGAAAAACAATTAAAAGAATACATTAATAATTTTATTCAAAATAGAATTATTGAAACCAATAAAAAATGAAATTATAAATTGCCGATTTTAAATAAAGATTATCAAATCGTTTTCAATGGAAACTTAACTGATTTTGTTAAAAACAATGGTTCTGTATTAAATATTTCCATTTGTTCTTTAGATAATTCAACAAGATCAATTGGTTCAATAAATTTTAATATTACAAATGATTTTAATTATCAAGAACCAATCCCTATTCCAGATCCAGATCCAATTCCTGACCCAAATGAAAAAATAGATATTTCTAGTATTTTTAAAAATTTTGATTTGGGTAAAATAATTACTAATAAAGATTTTTTAGTTAAAAATGAAACTTTGTTAAACAAATTACTTGAATTAAATTTAGAGTATCTTAAAAATTATGAATTCAAAACAACTGATTTTGAATTTGAAGTTATTAAAAATACTAAAGAAGTTGTTCAAGTTCAATTAACCGTTAAAGAAAATGATAAATTTAAAGGTTCAATAATAGTTAGTTACAATCCTCAAACATTTGAAAGTAAAAGTAGTTTAAGTTTAATTTTAACTATTGTGGGAGTAATTTTAATCCTACCGATTTTAATAACAGTGTTTGTTAACAAATTGCGATTATTTAGAAAATCTAAAAAGAGAAACAAAACAACTTAATTAAAATTAATTAATTTATTTAATGTTATACAACATTGTATAAGTTTAGAAAGGAAACTAAAATGCATAAATATAAAATTATTCGAATTAAAAAACAAAAATTTAAGGGTAATAAACGAGAAAAATTTAAAAATTATTTTAAACAAAAACGATTTGGTTTGATATTATTTTTATTTTTTTCATTATTTGGTATCGGGGGTATGATCATAAATTTATATGCAAATAATTCCAATCCCAATAAGATAAATTTAAATATTAAAATTGAAGATTTAGAAAATTTTAAAAAGCAAAATGAGAAAGACAGTGATTTTAGATTTAATGATATAGAAAAATATATTAAAAATAACTTTCTAAATAAAGATTTAAACAAAGAGATATTAAGCATTTATGGTGATATTAAAAAATTTCAAGAAAAGGATAGTGAAATATTTAATAAATTAGGTATTTCATCATTGAATCAACTTCTAAATAATGAATTTACTAAAAATTCTTGATTTGATAATTATTACAAAGTTTTAATAAAGAATGATTTTTTAAAAATTGAATCTTTAGAAACTGAATGAAATAATATTTATAATTTAGGTATTCAAGATAGTTCTGTTAATAAAAACGTAGAAAATTATAATAAATTTGAATTTTTATCAACAACA
>NW_019216619.1:0-1521 GCF_002532875.2 Varroa jacobsoni | reverse complement strand
CGCTTGTTTCAACCACTTCTTTATATCTTCCTGAAACTTAGCTAAAGAACGCTTGTTTAAGTTTTAACAACTTTTCTGCGTGAGGGAACTCTGTCCTGAGACTTGGTCAACGAGAACTTCTTTGAGTTTTAGCAAATATATGGCTTGTAAAATTCTGTTTTGAAATATGGCCAAAAACATTTCCTTGACTTTCAACAATTTTGCTGTAGGTGGAAGTTTTGTTCCGAAACTTAGATAAAGAAAGCTTATTTGAGTGTTAACAACTTTTTGTATGAGGAAACTCTGTTCTAAGACTTGGCCAATGCGGGACTTATTTGAGTTTTACCAACTTCTTTGTATGTGGTAATACTGTCCTAAAACATGGCCAGAAAAAAACGGTTGTTTTAACCACTTCTTTGTATCTTCCTGAAACTTAACTGAAGAACGCTTGTTTAAGTTTTAACAACTTTTCTGTGTCAGGGAACTCTGTCCTGAGACTTCTTTGAGTTTTAGCAAATATACTGCATGTAAGATTCCATTTTGAAATATGGCCAAAAAGATTTCCTTGACTTTCAACAATTTTGTCGTAGGCGGAAGTTTTGTTCTGAAACTTAGATAAAGAAAGCTTGTTTGAGTGTTAACAGCTTTTTTGTATGAGGAAACTCTGTTCTGAAACTTGGCCAATGGGGGACTTATTTGAGTTTTAACAACCTCTTTGTATGTGGTAATGTTGTCCTAAAACATGGCAAGAAAAAAAACGGTTGTTTCAACCACTTCTTTGTATCTTCCTGAAACTTAGCTAGGGAACGCTTGTCTAAATTTTAACAACTTTTCTGTGTGAGGGAGCTCCATCCTGAGACTTCTTTGATCTTTAGCAAATATATTGCTTGTAAAATTCTGTTTTGAAATATGGCCAAAAACATTTCCTTGACTTTCAACAATTTTGTTGTAGACGGAAGTTTTGTTCTGAAACTTAGATAAAGGAAGCTTGTTTGAGTGTTAACAACTTTTTTGTATGAGGAAACTTTGTTCTGAGACTTGGCCAATGGGGAACTTATTTGACTTTTACCGACTTCTTTGTATGTGGAAATGTTGTCCTAAAACATGGCTAGAAAAAAACGCTTGTTTCAACCACTTCTTTATATCTTCCTGGAACTTAGCTAAAGAACGCTTGTTTAAATTTTAACAACTTTTCTGCATGAGGGAACTCTGTCCTGAGACTTCTTTGAGTTTTAGCAAATATACTGCATGTAAGATTCCATTTTGAAATATGGCCAAAAAGATTTCCTTGACTTTCAACGATTTTGTTGTAGACGGAAGTCTTGTTCTGAAACTTAGATAAAGGAAGCTTGTTTGAGTGTTAACAACTTTTTTGTATGAGGAAACTCTGTTCTGAGACTTGACCAATGGGGGACTTATTTGAGTTTTAACAACCTCTTTGTATGTGGTAATACTGTCCTAAAACATGGCCAGAAAAAAAACGGTTGTTTTAACCACTTCTTTGTATCTTCCTGAAACTTAGCTAAAGAACGCTTGTTTAAG
>NW_019216618.1:0-1523 GCF_002532875.2 Varroa jacobsoni | reverse complement strand
TTTCCGCATACAACAAAATTGTTAAAAGTCAAGGAAATCTTTTTGGCCATATTTCAAAACAGAATCTTACATGCAATATATTTACTAAAACCCAAGTTCTCGTTGGTCAAGTCTCAAAATAGAGTTTCTATAAAATAGAGTTTCTCATACAGAAAAGCTGTTAAAACTTAAACAAGTATTCTCTAGCTAAGTGTCAGGAAGATACAAAGAACGGGTTAAAACAAACGTTTTTTCTGGCCATGTTTTAGGACAACATGTCCATATACAAAGAAGTTAAAATTTAAATAAGTCCCCCACTGGCCAAGTCTCAGGACAGAGTTTCCTCATACAAACAAAAGTTGTTAACACTCAAGCAAGCTTCCGTTAGCCAAGTTTCAAACAAAATTTTCGCTTACAACAAAATTGTTAAAAGTCAAGGAAATCTTTTTGGTCATATTTCAAAGCAGAACCTTACATGTAGTATATTTGTAAAAACTCTAAGAAGTTCTCGTTGGTTAAGTCTCAGGATAGAGTTCCCTCACGCAGAAAAGTTGTTAAAACTTAAACAAGTATTCTCTAGCTAAGTTTCAGGAAGATACAAAGAAGTGGTTAAAACAAACGTTTTTTTTGGCCATGTTTTAGGACAACATTTCCACATACAAAGAAGTTAAAATTTAAATAAGTCCCCCACTGGCCAAGTCTCAGGACAGAGTTTCCTCATACAAACAAAAGTTGTTAACACCCAAACAAGCTTCCGTTAGCCAAGTTTCAGACAAAATTTCCGCATACAACAAAATTGTTAAAAGTCAAGGAAATCTTTTTGGTCATGTTTCAATACAGAACCTTACATGCAATATATTTGCTAAAACCCAAGTTCTCGTTGGTCAAGTCTCAGGATAGAGTTCTTTCACACAGAAAAGTTGTTAAAACTTAAACCAGTGTTCTCTAGCTAAGTTTCATGAAGATACAAAGAAGTGGTTAAAACAAGCATTTTTTTTGGCCATGTTTTAGGACAACATTTCCACATACAAAGAAGTTAAAACTTAAATAAGTCCTCCATTGGCCAAGTCTTAGAACAGTGTCCTCATACAAACAAAAGTTGTTAACACTCAAACAAGCTTCCTTTAGCCAAGTTTCAGACAAAATTTCCGCATACAACAAAATTGTTAAAAGTCAAGGAAATCTTTTTGGTCATGTTTCAATACAGAACCTTACATGCAATATATTTGCTAAAACCCAAGTTCTCGTTGATCAAGTCTCAGGATAGAGTTCCCTCACACAGAAAAGTTGTTAAAACTTAAACAAGTATTCTCTAGCTAAGTTTCAGGAAGATACGAAGAAGTGGTTAAAACAAACGTTTTTTTTGGCCATGTTTTAGAACAACATTTCCACATGCAAAGAAGTTAAAACTTAAATAAGTCCCCCATTGGCCAAGTCTTAAAACAGTGTCCTCATACAAACAAAAGTTGTTAACACTCAAACAAGCTTCCTTTAGCCAAGTTTCAGACAAAATTTCCGCATACAACAAAATTGTTAAAAGTCAA
>NW_019216616.1:0-1525 GCF_002532875.2 Varroa jacobsoni | reverse complement strand
ACCTAGGGTTTTATCAACTTTGTACAAACAACTTGGCACAACTCTTCCAATTACCGAATTTCCTGCCGACATGATATTTGATACAACCGTTTGGATTGAATTTGATTTCTTAGCTGATAAAAAATCTATCGTTCGGTTTATCACATCTTGAATTTTCTTCATTAACAATGCTGGATCAATTGATTCGTCAAATGATGCGTTGTTCATTAAAGCAGATTGATGAATCAATACACGGCGAACCCACAATTTTTTCAAATGAAAAATATGATTTTCTATATTTGCAGATGAGTTAACTGCATAAGTAATTTGATTCAAATAAAATGGGCCACCAATCATTTCAAGTGATCCATTTTCTTTTAATTGCCTTGAGACTGTCACTAAATCAATTGGCTCATTTTTATCAAACAAGTTTTTGATGGCAATAAATATTTTTTGATGTTTGATGTTTGCAAATATTTCTTCATTTGCAATGTTCGACATCATGGCATTAACTGCCATATCTTCAACCAATACCGCACCTAAAACTACTTTTTCAATTGCATCGTCATTTGGCAATGCTTTGACTAAATCTTTGCTCATGGTTTTATGAAATTAAAGTCGGTTATATTGAAATTGTGGACTTTTATTTAGTTCCATCTTCACAATTTTGGGCTTATCGGTTTTCCAAATTCGGTTAAATGCCAGTACTATGTCATCAAAATTCTTGTTAAAAGGAATCCAAGTTATAAACTTACTATTCTGCCAATCATTGAGTTGTGAACAATTTTCCCACATTTTTTGATACAATTGTACCATGTGAAATTCGATTGGCTTATCGTTTTGAGCAATTTCTTTTTTCTCAATTTTGTTTCGAACAAATCCTTCAAACTTTTTCAAAAGATTTGATATTGAGACGTTTGAATCCATGTCGGCTACAAAAAGTAAATCGGTATTTTGCTCCCAAATTCTGATAAATTCGGCTCGAGCTGGATGAGGCTGTTTTTTTGCTTTTTTGTCAATTGCCGTTTTTTGCGAAATTTCAGCCTTTTGGTTATTTTCTGCCATAGGCTCTGTGGTTGCTTGTTCCTGTTCGAAATTGGCAATAGCACTGTTTGGTTCAATATCTCGAATAGCTTTGTTTTCAATTTCCAAAACAGGCATCGTTTCTAAACCCACTTCTTTAGAAGTATTTTGATTTGAAGAATCAAAAAAAGGAATATTTGCTTCGCTTTGCTTTGCTTTGCTTTGCTTCTTGCTTTGCTTGGTTGTTTTATTACCGACGTTATCATTATCCGTTGACATATCATGTATTTCAACAAAAACACCCCCCGTTTTTTCATCAAAACGCCCCTCGTTTACATCACCCGTTTCTTCAATTTCTGAATTATTTTCAGAAATCGGAATTATCTGTACTTCGCTGCTTTTCTCTTCTTTTTTGTTTTTATTTCTTAAATATTCAAACTTTTTTTCGTTGTATGTTAAATCTTCCGAGATGTCAATTAGTAAATAATCAAAGTTTACACACTCCAAAAATTTAGAGCGTTCT
>NW_019216615.1:0-1525 GCF_002532875.2 Varroa jacobsoni | reverse complement strand
GTGTAAATCTACCTATGTAAATCTATCTATCGTATGTGTGTAAATCTATCTATGTAAATCTATCTATCGTATGTGTGTAAATCTACCTATGTAAATCTATCTATCGTATGTATGTAAATATATCTATGTAAATCTATCTATCGTATGTATGTAAATCTATCTATGTAAATCTATGTATGTAAATCTATCTATGTAAACCTATCTATGTAAATCAATCTATCGTATGTATGTAAATCTATCTATGTAAATCTATCTATCGTATGTATGTAAATCTATCTATCGTATGTATGTAGATCTATCTATCGTATGTGTGTAAATCTATCTATGTAAATCTATGTATGTAAATATATCTATATAAATTTATGTATGTAAATCGATCTATGTAAATCTATGTATATAAATCTATCTATGTATGTAAATCTATGTATGTAAATATATCTATGTAAATCTATCTATCGTATGTATGTAAATCTATCTATGTATGTATGTAAATCTATCTATCGTATGTATGTAAATCTATCTCTCGTATGTATGTAAATCTATCTATCGTATATATGTAAATCGTATGTATGTAAATCTATTTATGTATGTATGTAAATCTATCTATGTATGTATGTAAATCTATCTATGTATGTATGTAAATCTATCTATCGTATGTATGTAAATCTATCTATCGTATGTATGTAAATCTATCTATCGTATATATGTAAATCTATTTATGTAAATCTATGTATGTAAATCTATGTATGTAAATCTATCTATGTAAATCTATCTATATAAGTCTATGTATGTAAATCTATGTATGTGAATCTATGTATGTAAATCTATATATGTAAATCTATCTATGTAAATCTATCTATGTAAATCTCGCTATCGTATGCATGTAAATCTATCTATCGTATGTATGTAAATCTATCTATGTAAATCTCGCTATCGTATGCATGTAAATCTATCTATCGTATGTATGTAAATCTATCTATGTAAATCTCGCTATCGTATGCATGTAAATCTATCTATCGTATGTATGTAAATCTATGTATGTAAATCTATCTACGTAAATCTATGTATGTAAATCTATCTATGTAAATCTATGTATGTAAATCTATCTATGTAAATCTATGTATGTAAATCTATCTATCGTATGTATGTAAATCTATCTATGTAAATCTATGTATTGTATGTATGTAAATCTATCTATGTAAATCTATGTGTCGTATGTATGTAAATCTATCTATCGTATGTGTGTAAATCTATCTATCGTATGTATGTAAATCTATCTATCGTATGTATGTAAATCTATTTATGTATGTATGTAAATCTATCTATGTATGTATGTAAATCTATCTATGTATGTATGTAAATCTATCTATCGTATGTATGTAAATCTATTTATGTATGTATGTAAATCTATCTATGTATGTATGTAAATCTATCTATGTATGTATGTAAATCTATCTATCGTATGTATGTAAATCTATCTATCGTATGTATGTAAATCTATCTATCGTATATATGTAAATCTATC
>NW_019216614.1:0-1524 GCF_002532875.2 Varroa jacobsoni | reverse complement strand
ATGAATTATGGCTATTATTTTTGTGATTTGATTCCTAATTAGTAATTATATTTATATTCAAAACACAATTCATCCAACAAATTTTAGACCTTGTTAACCTTTATTTACAATAAATAATACACTCAAAAGAGTTGATTTTTAGGTAATATTTCAAAAATATTTCAAGCTTGTTATCTAACCTTTTGATTCACTCTAAAAAATGTTATAAATCTCAATATTTAGACTTTATAACAATTTTAAAATTCTATCTACTAACCAATAAAAATCACCTATCAATCCATCTTTTATTCCTTATAATTTAATCTAGCAGTATATTACCCTATAAAAATATTCATAAAATACAATTTTATATATATAAAATTATATTTTGATTAATTTTATGTAAATTTGCATTGTTTAAAATTCTCAAAACAAATGATAAAAAACCTACTATCAGTTAAACTAGTTGTAATTTGTTTAGCTACAAATATTACAGTCTCTTTTGCTCAAAGTTTTGTAACCGATGATTACAAAAAAGCATTATGGATGACTACTAGAATGTATGGAGGGCAACGCTCTGGAGCAAATAATTGGCTAGTTTATAACCATTTACCATCAGGAGTTGATGCAAGTTTAAAAGGCTTATGTTTTGCCAAAGATGCCGATGGTAGTGTTGATTTATCTGGAGGATGGCACGATTGTGCCGACCATGTAAAATTTGGACAAACACAATACTATTCTGCCTATGTGTTACTAAAATCTTATGCAGAAATCCCCAAAGGCTATCCCGATTATTATTCTTATGACTATGCTGGCTATAAAGCTGCTGGAAAATGGAATTGGGAAGACAAAGCACACGACCCAAACGGTATTCCAGACATTTTAGATGAAGTAAAGCATGCGACTGATTATTTCATAAAATGTACACCCAATTCTACTACTTTCTATTATAAAGTAGGCCAAGGCACACCTGACCATGCTCAATGGGTTACTGCTGTAAAAATGCAGACGAATACTGTTGCAGCTGGAGGAGAACCGAGAGTTGTTTATAAAAATCCTAAAGATGCTTCAATGGCTGGTTTTTGCGGTGCTACGTTAGCCTTAATGTCAAGACTTTACGCAAAATACGATGCAACTTATGCCGCCACTTGCCTTACTCACGCCAAATATGCGTATGATTATGCCAAAGCAAATCCTGGAACAGTAGGAAGTCCTGATGGAACCTTCTATGGGGCTAACTCACATTGGGAAGATGAATATGTAGATTTGTGTACAGAACTATATTTCACAACAAATACAGCTTCATACAAAACCGAAGCTATTTCTTATGCAAACAATGCTAATATTACTCCTAATACTGGCTATTGTTTCGATTATACAAATAATGGAGAACTGGCTTGGTATAATTTATACTTATTAGGTCAAACTTCATTTGCTACTAAATTCATCAATCACGTTAATGCTGATTTTATTGGAAAAGTGGACGCCAACGGAATTTATACTGGGGGTGGAACTTGGGGTACACTAAGATATGTGGCCAATGCT
>NW_019216612.1:0-1527 GCF_002532875.2 Varroa jacobsoni | reverse complement strand
TTGTTAACACTCAAACAAGCTTCCTTTAGCCAAATTTCAGACAAAATTTCCGCTTACAACAAAATTGTTAAAAGTCAAGGAAATCTTTTTGGTCATGTTTCGAAATAGAACCTTACATGTAGTATATTTGTTAAAACTCTAAGAAGTTCTCGTTGGCCAAGTCTCAGGATAGAGTTCCCTCACACAGAAAAGTTGGTAAAACTTGAACAAGTGTTCTCTAGCTAAGTTTCAGGAAGATACAAAGAAGTGGTTGAAACAAACGTTTTTTTTTGACCATGTTTTAGGACAACATTTCCACATACAAAGAAGTTAAAACTTAAATAAGTCCCCCATTGGCCGAGTCTCAGGACAAAGTTTCCTCGTACAAATAAAAGTTGTTAACACTCAAACAAGCTTCCTTTAGCCAAATTTCAGACAAAATTTCCGCTTACAACAAAATTGTTAAAAGTCAAGGAAATCTTTTTGGTTATGTTTCGAAACAGAACCTTACATGTAGTATATTTGTTAAAACTCTAAGAAGTTCTCGTTGGCCAGGTCTCAGGATAGAGTTCCCTCACACAGAAAAGTTGTTGAAACTTGAACAAGTGTTCTCTAGCTAAGTCTCAGGAAGATACAAAGAAATGGTTAAAACAAACGTTTTTTTTTTGACCATGTTTTAGGACAACATTTCCACGTACAAAGAAGTTAAAACTTAAATAAGTCCCCCATTGGCCAAGTCTCAGGACAGAGTTTCCTCATGCAAACAAAAGTTGTTAACACTCAAGCAAGCTTCCTTTAGCCAAGTTTCAGACAAAATTTCCGCATACAACAAAATTGTTAAAGTCAAGGAAACCTCTTTGGTCATGTTTCAATACAGAACCCTACACGCAATATATTTGGTAAAACTCAAGTTCCCGTTGGTCAAGTCCCAGGATAGAGTTCCCTCACACAGAAAAGCTGCTAAAACCTAAACTAGTGTCCTCTAGCTAAGTTTCATGAAGATACAAAGAAGTGGTTAAAACAAACGTTTTTTTTTGGCCATGTTTTAAGATAACATTTCCACATACAAAGAAGTTAAAATTTAAATAAGTCCCCTACTGGCCAAGTCTCAGGACAGAGTTTCCTCATACAAACAAAAGTTGTTAATACTCAAACAAGCTTCCGTTAGCCAAGTTTCAGACAAAATTTCCGCATACAACAAAATTGTTAAAAGTCAAGGAAACCTCTTTGGTCATGTTTCAATACAGAACCTACATGTAGTATATTTGCTAAAACCCAAGTTCTCGTTGGTCAAGTCTCAAAATAGAGTTTCCTCATACAGAAAAGCTGTTAAAACTTAAACAAGTATTCTCTAGCTAAGTTTCAGGAAGATAGAAGTGGTTAAAACAAACATTTTTTCTAGCCATGTTTTAGGACAACATTTCCACATACAAAGAAGTTAAAACTTATATAAGTCCCCCATTGGCCAAGTCTCAGAACAGAGTTTCCTCATACAAAAAAAAGTTGTTAACACTCAAACAAGCCTCCGTTAGCCAAGTTTCAGACAAG
>NW_019216611.1:0-1528 GCF_002532875.2 Varroa jacobsoni | reverse complement strand
CCAAGTCTCAGAACAGAGTTTCCTCATACAAAAAAGTTATTAGCACTCAAACAAGCTTCCTTTAGCTAAGTTTCAGGAGAAAATTTCCACTTACAACAAAGTTGTTAAAAGTCAAGGAAATCTTTTTGGCCATATTTCAAAACAGGATCTGACATGCAATATATTTGCTAAAACTTAAAGAAGTTCTCGTTGGCCAAGTCTCAGGATAGAGTTCCCTCACACAGAAAAGTTGTTAAAACTTAAACAAGTATTCTATAGCTAAGTTTCAGGAAGATACAAAGAAGTGGTTAGAACAAACATCTTTTTCTGGTCATATTTTAAGACAACATTTCCACATGCAAAGAAGTTGTTAAAACTTAAATAAGTCCCCCATTGGCCAAGTCTCAGAACAGAGTTTCCTCATACAAAAAAGTTATTAGCACTCAAACAAGCTTCCTTTAGCTAAGTTTCAGGAGAAAATTTCCACTTACAACAAAGTTGTTAAAAGTCAAGGAAATCTTTTTGACGATATTTCAAAAGAGAACCTTACATGCAATATATTTGTGAAAGCCCAAAGAAGTTCTCGTTGGCCAAGTCTCAGGATAGAGTTCCCTCACACCGAAAAGTTGTTAAAACTTAAACAAGTGTTCTCTAGCTAAGTTTCAGGAAGATATAAAGAAGTGGTTGAAACAAACGTTTTTTTTCTGGCCACGTTTTAGGACAACATTTCCACATACAAAGGAGTTGTTAAAACTCAAATAAGTCCCCTATTGGCCAAGTCTCAGAACAGAGTGTCCTCATACAAACAAAAGTTGTTAACACTCAAACAAGCTTCCTTTAGCCAAGTTTCGGACAAAATTTCCGCATACAACAAAACTGTTAAAAGTCAAGGAAATCTTTTTGGCGATATTTCAAAACACAATTTTACATGCAATATATTTGCTAAAACCCAAGTTCTCATTGGTCAAGTCTCAAAATAGAGTTTTCTCATACAGAAAAGCTGTTAAAACTTAAACAAGTATTCTCTATCTAAGTTTCAGGAAGATACAAAGAAGTGGTTAAAACAAACATTTTTTCTGGCCATGTTTTAGGACAACATTTCCACATACAAAGAAGTTAAAACTTACATAAGTCCCCCATTGGCCAAGTCTCAGAACAGAGTGTCCTCATACAAACAAAAGTTGTTAACACTCAAACAAGCTTCCTTTAGCCAAGTTTCGGACAAAATTTCCGCATACAACAAAACTGTTAAAAGTCAAGGAAATCTTTTTGGCCATATTACAAACAGAATCTTACATGTAATATATTTGCTAAAACTCAAGTTCTCGTTGGTCAAGTCTCAGTATAGAGTTTCCTCACACAGAAAAGTCGTTAAAACTTAAACAAGTGTTCTCTAGCTAAGTTTCAGGAAGATACAAAGAAGTGGTTAAAACAAAAATTTTTTCTGGCCATGTTTTAGGACAACATTTCCACATACAAAGAAGTTAAAACTTACATAAGTCCCCCATTGGCCAAGTCTCAGAACAGAGTGTCCTCATACAAACAAAGG
>NW_019216610.1:0-1530 GCF_002532875.2 Varroa jacobsoni | reverse complement strand
TATTCAGGTTACATAATTGGCAATTTTTCGAAATTATGCTTGTGCCTGTATTACTAATATATTCGAATATTAAGAAAGGAATAGCTACTTGTATTGATTGGGTCCTCTCTCTTTTATTTACTGACCCTCAAATGATATACACCGCTCTAAATGAATGATACATACGGAGATGTCGTATTTCTTGTTCAGATCACAAAGTTTCAAGTTGGGACTCGAAACATATGTATGGCGGGAAGCAAAAACTTCCATGTTGCGTGTTCGACTCGTTATTAATCTTTCCGCCCAGGTCAAAAAGCTGCCAAAACAACTAGATACGGTACGTTCATGGAGGTTTCAGAATACTATTTGAGAAAACTTTGGCATATTAGAAAATCGCATTTTCAACCTGTTAAGAAAGAATCGTCTTAAACCGCATTTTAAACAGGAACACGTGTTAATTAAATCTACTGTAATAATGCAAGCATAATATAAACTGATAAATGAATACAGGTGTACCCCTATATGAGCGAAAAGAGAGTCATTATGAAGCTTTCGTTTTTGCTCCCGTTAAATTGAACCAATCCACTTAAACTTTATGATCACGATAGGAAGGTTGGCGATATGGCTGAAGATGCGGAAGAGCCGCTTCAAGTGATCATTGATTAAAAACCACCCCTAGTGTAGTTCGACTAGAGGAAACCCAAGTGATAGGCTGAGGAGCACGAGCAGTTCTCAGAAAAACAGATATGGGCACCGGACCAAGTCGTGAAGCGGGGACGTAGAAATTTGCGATGAGGGGGATAGACCCGGTTCGATTTTGAGATCGATTAAAAAGAAAGAGCTTTTAAGCGAAGCTCTGGGAACGCTTCCCTTCGTGGGAGAGTGTCTCGACAGTCCAATTACTTTATCGCTGCAGGAGGACTCGACTTCCAGCGAATTCGTATGTGCCAAGCAGCCTCTGCTGGAAGAAATAGGTGACAAAGGGTTTGGTGGAGTATTCTTGAATTGCGTTCAAAGATTGAGAAGATCCGACCTTTTTGTCAAGCTTTTACAGCGGCAACCAGTAGCTTCACATGGTAAGCGGATTCACGTGGTTCCGGACTACGCGGGAAAAGTCCAATATCGGGGCCACATGAAGGCAAACACAACCGTACTTTTCCTAGACAAGAGGATATGAGCTAAGGCAAATACGTACATAGGTGTGGCCTATACGCGAGCACCGGCTTGCAGGAAAAAAAACTAAGCAAGTGCGCTTTCTTTTAAATTGTCCGTAAAGGTGGTTAGCATCGGCGAGTCCATGGGGTTCGAAAGAAAGTTTTCCCCCCGGCACGCACCCGTACAGACGGATGTAATGGAGTCAGGAGGTGGTCGGCAGTGAAATCAATAGGCCGTAAGAGATCAGTAGGCTACGCCGGGTACGCATGATTTAGTTGTAATAATGCAAATATAATCAAAAAAAAAACAAAAAGGGGAAAAATAAACAGGAACGTGTATTGCGCGAGAAAGTAAAGAACCAGGACGAACGGCATCGATTGTTTTTCTTAAAATTAT
>NW_019216609.1:0-1532 GCF_002532875.2 Varroa jacobsoni | reverse complement strand
CAACACTCAACAGTTTGGGTTAATCATTCCTTCTATTCCTGAGCATTCTAATTTCTGGCCTTTTACTAAAAAGGAAAAAGTTGCTGTTGCTACAAATACAACAGAAGCTAGTACAGATACAACTAAAGTTAGCACCACAGGGCAAAAAATCAAAGAAGCCATCAATGATGGCACAATCAAAAATACTTCAGACACGGCTTCTTCTTGGCTTGACACCATTAACAAAGGCATCAATATCTTTAAAGGAAATGTACCTGTCAATACGAGTACTTCGGCTGGTAATGATTCTACTGGTGGTAGTGCTGGTAATGGAGGAAATAATGATGTAGGAATTCCTACTTATGTGTGGTGGATATTGGGTGGTATGGCTTTGCTTGGTGCTATTTGGGCTGGTATTCATTTCAGCAAACAAGCATGAACAGACATATCCCCAACAATGGAGAGCCTTTTAAGTTACTTGTCGAAGTACAAGCTTCATTACCTGTGGAATTAATTCTCTATGGATATGAAGCTAATTTGGCAAATACAGTTCATTTCTATCGTCAGTATGGGGATGCCAATGTAGCCGAAGTAGGGTGGTTTCAAGGAATTCATTCATTTGAATTTCCTTTCCCTAAACCAGTAGAGAAATTAAAGATTGAGGTCTTTGATAAGAATGGTGGTTCATCTTCGGGGATAAAAATCAGAAACATAAAATATATGGCATTGGCCCTGCCAATAAGGGTAACATTTGCTTCGCATGTACAAGAATATATTGACTTTGCATTCAATTTCGCACACGATTGCGGATTTAGTGATGTTGGGAATTATGAATCTAATTCGGGACTTTACACCATTGTCTTTGCTGACTTTGTAAGATCTTGGGAAGATAAAACCAATGCCATTATTTATACACCTGCAAGGGTGAATCATGCTACAGGCATTGTGGAGGTTAGCAAACATTACTTCGACCAATTAACCATCACTAACCGATTCATGATTTTGCTTCATGAGTTTACTCATTTTTATTTCAATACAAAAATTGAAATAGAGTGCGACATGATTGCATGTAACATTTGCTTGATGCTTGGATTTAGTAAAACAGAATGTCTATATGCCATCTCTCGACTGTTTGACCATTGTGGAACAGACAAGCAATGTGAAGCATTCATCGAGCGAAAAGAAAAGATTATTGATTTTATTCAAAACTGGACAAATAACTATGAAACAATTATTTGAAAATAAAAAACTCATGATTGGACTTGGCATAGGCTTAGTTTGTTTGATAGGGCTAGTCTTATACTTTGTGTTTAGAAGTGTCAATTCCAGTCCAAATAATACAGTTGCTACAACATCTGAAACCAATGCTAATGTAGCAACAAAACAAGTTGCTGATACTTCTGGAGGAACAATTTCCGCAAACTCAGCGGCTTCCAAAGGGACTTTGTTTGTCTAGTTGAGACTTTATTAATTACTAATTCTTAATTATTAATTAAACCATGGAACTCAAACCCGAAGATTTCATTCCTTCCAAATCATCCACGGCAGACATT
>NW_019216608.1:0-1535 GCF_002532875.2 Varroa jacobsoni | reverse complement strand
ATCCACATACAAAGAAGTTAAAACTTATATAAGTCCCCCATTGGCCAAGTCTCAAAACAGAGTTCTCTCATACAAACAAAAGTTGTTAACACTCAAACAAGCTTCCTTTAGCCAAGTTTCAGACAAAATTTCCGCTTACAACAAAATTGCTAAAAGTCAAGGAGATCTTTTTGGCCATGTTTCAATACAGAACCTTACATGCAATATATTTGCTAAAGCCCAAGTTCTCGTTGGCCAAGTCTCAGGACAGCGTTCTCTCACACAGAAAAGTTGTTAAAACTTGAACAAGTGTTCTCTAGCTAAGTTTCAAGAAGATACAAGGAAGTGGTAAAAACAAACGTTTTTTTTTGGCCATGTTTTAGGACAACATTTCCACATACAAAGAAGTTAAAACTTAAATAAGTCCCCCATTGGCCAAGTCTCAGGACAGAGTTTCCTCATACAAACAAAAGTTGTTAACACTCAAACAAGCTTCCGTTAGCCAAGCTGCAGACAAAATTTCCGCTTACAACAAAATTGTTAAAAGTTAAGGAAATCTTTTTGGCCATATTTCAAAACAGAATCTTACATGCAATATATTTGCTAAAACCCAAGTTCTCGTTGGTCAAGTCTCAAAATAGAGTTTCCTCATACAGAAAAGCTGTTAAAACTTAAACAAGTATTCTCTAGCTAAGTTTCAGGAAGATACAAAGAACGGGTTAAAACAAACGTTTTTTCTGGCCATTTTTAGGACAACACGTCCACATACAAAGAAGTTAAAATTTAAATAAGTCCCCCATTGGCCAAGTCTCAGAACAGAGTTTCCTCATACAAACAAAAGTTGTTAACACTCAAACAAGCTTCCTTTAGCCAAGTTTCAGACAAAATTTCCGCTTACAACAAAATTGCTAAAAGTCAAGGAGATCTTTTTGGCCATATTTCAAAACAGAATCTTACAGGCAATATATTTGCTAAAACCGAAGTTCTCGTTGGTCAAGTCTCAGGATGGAGTTCCCTCATACAGAAAAGTTGTTAAAACTTAAACCAGTGTGCTCTAGCTAAGTTTCATGAAAATACAAAGAAGTGGTTAAAACAAACGTTTTTTTTGGCCATGTTTTAGGACAACATTTCCACATACAAAGAAATTAAAACTTAATAAGTCCCCCATTGGCATTGTCTCAGAACAGAGTTTCCTCATACAAACAAAAGTTGTTAACACTCAAACAAGCTTCCTTTAGCCAAGTTTCAGACAAAATTTCCGCATACAACAAAATTATTAAAAGTCAAGGAAACCTCTTTGGTCATGTTTCAGTACAGAACCTTACATTCAATATATTTGCTAAAACCCAAGTTCTCGTTGGTCAAGTCTCAGGATAGAGTTCCCTCACACAGAAAAATTATTAAAACATAAACCAGTGTTCTCTAGCTAAGTTTCATGAAGATACAAAGAAGTGGTTAAAACAAACGTTTTTTCTGGCCATGTTTTAGGACAACATGTCCACATACAAAGAAGTTAAAATTTAAATAAGTCCCCCGCTGGCCAAGTCTCAGGACAT
>NW_019216606.1:0-1540 GCF_002532875.2 Varroa jacobsoni | reverse complement strand
CTCTACTGACATTTCTAGTACTCAATTGAAGCTGCAGAGCGTCGTTGGCGCTGCTACGGCTGCTGTGAGATACTGTCAACTGGTCTCATTCATTCATTTGCCCGTTGTTGCCCCATTTAACTCATCTGCCCGTTGACTAAATCTGACCCACTACCGGTCAGTTCCATTGACAACGGTTGCTAATTCTACTATTGCCCCTTTTAGCCCCGGTATTGTCCTGTAGGGTCTATTGTTCGTCCCAGGACAATCACAGCCACCGCCTGCTTACCGCTTTCGGTAGCATCCTGAATGTGCGAGACAGACAAAGCATTCGGTGGAAAGCGCTCGCCTAGCGGGCAACAGACAGGCATACATATGTAGACAGGCAACGTTTGCGCACATTATCGCCTCGTGTATATTTACTTACGCTGTGCCTCTACAACGATCTGTATTATTCTGTATAAGGGGTATACAAATGCCGATTCTTTCATCAGTGGAGCAAAACCACAGGCACTGCGTCACGTAGTCAGTGCCCTAGGAAGCCCTGCATACCCCTCCCCCCTTCCCCAATCATTTATTAGGCAGTTGCACTATATCCTATTTAAGTTATTACTATCGATTATTGCGCATGGCAAAACAACGCACGTATATATATCCAACGGTGTGTTTGTATATAGGGGTATCTTCATAGAACAAAATGAACTCCTTCTTGTCCTATAGGGCTCTATTGCTTGAAACAAACGTTTTTTGCTCATGGGCAAATAACGGGCAGGTCTGCCACAGCTGACAGCGCCATGCTGCGCAAGAATTGAAGTTGATTATGCTGCCAGATATATTATGAAAATACTGGAATGGCCTATTAGTTTACAGCAGTAACTGCAGTCAGTATTGTATCGTGCCAGCTGCATGTGTCGCCATTGATGTAATTCATTGAAAATAAGAGTCGCATTTGACTTTCGGCATTTGTTTTTTGTTTAATTTTATATTGTCTAAGTGCATTTTTATAGTGCTGAGACTGAACAAAAGTAGATCTTCAACTGAATCTTTATACGGCTTTTTTCGTTGTGTTTTGGAAACTACCCAAAATGGAATCGCAAGCTTTCATTGTACACGCATGCTGGTGAAGCGCTATCCAATTGTATTGTGGCAAATAACTGCTTAGCGGGGGGCGAATGAAATAAGTTCAAGTTAAATTTACAGCAATAAATGCAAACCTTTCGATTCACCTTTACCCCGAAAAATGCCCTTTAAATGCAAAGTATACCTTCGCACCAAATCTAAATGGGCTGGTTGTTAAATTACGATAGTGCGTTTTCAAGTAATTTTTTGTGTTCGTTTAAAAAAAGTGGGCAAATTTTACTACTTGCCAACATTTTTCGTTATTTCCAGTCGTTTGCTATTCTGTCTGTATTCGTTGGTTACATCACCATGGTGGAGGTAACCATTGCAAAAAAGTAGATTTGACCTCGACTTGTCGTATATAAAAGCAATCTTTCGATCTGTCGTTTACCTTTCTGCTTGGCTTAGGATCAAGACCGTAACGGGAACGCCGAAAATGTAT
>NW_019216605.1:0-1537 GCF_002532875.2 Varroa jacobsoni | reverse complement strand
TCAAAAGATTCAGTAGGAATATAAGTCTTGTTTAATCTTTCGGCAATAGTTGTAGGAGCAGCTTGAATATTAGTTGACAACTTAAAATCTTTTTGTGAAAATGATTTTAATGAAGGTCTAAAAGAGTTTTTCATTGCCTCTTCAGCAGTAAGATATGTAAAACTTTCATTTTTATTAATCCTTTCTGGTCTAATATTATCATTTTTCAGTGCATAAGTTTTACCACTCGGAGAGAAGACTTCTGATTTTAAACTCACAATATTGGCAACACTCGGTTTTACTAAATCGGTATTATATTGTTGATTTGTGTAAAACGGTTGATTTGCATCAGTCTCTATACCTGTTTCACCTATTTTTTTGAAATAAACAAGTTCTTGATTATTGTTTACAATATTATCAGGAGATTTAAATTCAGGGATGTCACTATCATCCCATTTTCCAGATGTTGCAGATGATTGATTGTACTTAAGATCAAGCCCTAATTTAAATACTTCAAACCCTAAATATAAATATGCACCAATACTTGGTGAATAACTTTTCTCAGTACTTTCTGGATCATTAACAGTACCAACATCAGATCGATAAAGTCGATATGCCCCTCCAACACCTTGTCCTGATGCAGCAAAGATGTCATGTGTAAAACTAGTGAGAGCTAAATTTTTAGTATTTTTATCATACATTCCATCTTTCTCTCTATTAAAATCAAGTAAACTATTTGAAGAATTGTCAACACCTGTATATAAATAGCCAAATGCGGGTTTAGAAGCTATTTTACTTTCAAGAAATTGTCCCTCATAATATCCTGTAATGTCGTAACTATCAAATTCAGTGGCAACATTTGCTGTTGGACTCCAACTAAAGCCCAGATCTAAATTGACATTATATATGTTGTGAGAAATAGATGGGGTGTAGCTTTGGGTAGAAAACCCAAAAAAAGAGTTTCCATAAGTTGACCCTAATCCCATTTTTTTTAAATTATCTTGTTTAGCTGGAGAGGATACTCCAAACGACATGCCCTTTAAACCTTCTCTTGTATTGTATGGAAAACTTGTAGTTGTATTGTAAGTAGCATCAGTATCCGCTTTGTCTTTCTTAAAACCCATACTAAGTTTGGGGGTAACCCCTAAGCCCTCTTCCGATCCTAATGAGAAATCAAAATTTAATGATGACGTAAATTTCCCTTTCTCAAAAATTTTCAATGCTTTTTTAGGTGATAGGCCAAATGAGGCACTGAATCCATTGTATGTATTGTAACTTAACGTAATATTTTTAGCAGTCTTATTTGGCTGGGCACCATATATTTCATCTTTCCAAGCAAAATTCAATGAAAAAGTTTGATTAGGTTTTGTAGAAAAGGTTTTTTCAACTTCATCCCCCTTGAAATCATCTGGCAAGCCTCTCATATTTCTGTTGATTGCTCCCACATTCAAATTCCAACCTAGGCCTACCCAACTTGCCTCTGCATCAGGGGTAATGCCTGCTGCATAGTTGATATTGATTGGATAGCCACCAACATCCATCAAGGGAATATTGTATG
>NW_019216604.1:0-1542 GCF_002532875.2 Varroa jacobsoni | reverse complement strand
AGGGAACACTTGTCTAAGTTTTAACAACTTTTCTGTGTGAGGGAGCTCTATCCTGAGACTTCTTTGAGCTTTAGCAAATATATTGCTTGTAAGATTCTGTATTGAAATATGGCCAAAAAGATTTCCTTGATGTTTAACAATTTTGTTGTAAGCGGAAATTTTGTCTGAAACTTGGCTAAAGGAAGCTTGTTTGAGTGTTAACAACTTTTGTTTGTATGAGGAAACTCTGTTCTGAGACTTGGCCAATGGGAGACTTATTTAAGTTTTAACTGCTTTGTATGTGGAAATGTTGTCCTAAAACATGGCCAAAAAAAAACGTTTGTTTTAACCACTTCTTTGTATCTTCCTGACACTTAGCTAGAGAATACTTGTTTAAGTTTTAACAGCTTTTCTGTATGAGGAAACTCTATTTTGAGACTTGACCAACGAGAACTTGGGTTTTAGCAAATATATTGCATGTAAGATTCTGTTTTGAAATATGGCCAAAAAGATTTCCTTGACTTTCAACAATTTTGTTGTATGCGGAAATTTTGTCTGAAACTTGGCTAACGGAAGCTTGTTTGAGTGTTAACAACTTTTGTTTGTATAAGGAAACTCTGTCCTGAGACTTGGCCAGTGGGGAACTTATTTAAATTTTAACTTCTTTGTATATGGAAATGTTGTGCTAAAACATGGCCAAAAAAAAACGTTTGTTTTAACCACTTCTTTGTATCTTCCTGAAACTTAGCTAGAGAATACTTGTTTAAGTTTTAACAGCTTTTCTGTATGAGGAAACTCTATTTTGAGACTTGACCAACGAGAACTTGGGTTTTAGCAACTATATTGCATGTAAGATTCTGTTTTGAAATATGGCCAAAAGGATTTCCTTGATGTTTAACAATTTTGTTGTAAGCGGAAATTTTGTCTGAAACTTGGCTAACGGAAGCTTGTTTGAGTGTTAACAACTTTTGTTTGTATAAGGAAGCTCTGTCCTGAGACTTGGCCAGTGGGGAACTTATTTAAATTTTAACTTCTTTGTATGTGGAAATGTTGTCCTAAAACATGGCCAAAAAAAAACGTTTGTTTTAACCACTTCTTTGTATCTTCCTGAAACTTAGCTAGAGAATACTTGTTTAAGTTTTAACAGCTTTTCGACATGAGGAAACTCTATTTTGAGACTTGACCAACGAGAACTTGGGTTTTAGCAAATATATTGCATGTAAGGTTCTGTATTGAAACATGACCAAAGAGGTTTCCCTGAGTTTTAATAATTTTGTTGTATGCGGAAATTCTGTCTGAAACTTGGTTAAAGGAAGCTTGTTTGAGTGTTAACAACTGTTTTTTTGTATGAGGAAACTCTGTCCTGAGACTCGGCCAATGGGAGACTTATTTAAGTTTTAACTTCTTTCAATGTGGAAATGTTGTCCTAAAACATGACCAGAGAAAATGCTTGTTTTAACCACTTCTATCTTCCTGAAATTTAGCTAGAGAATACTTGTTTAAGTTTTAACAGCTTTTCTGTATGAGGAAACTCTATTTTGAATCTTGGCTAACGAGAACTTG
>NW_019216603.1:0-1544 GCF_002532875.2 Varroa jacobsoni | reverse complement strand
CACAGAAAAGTTGTTAAAACTTAAACAGATGTTCTCTAGCTAAGTTTCGGGAAGATACAAAGAAGTGGTTAAAACAAGGTTTTTTTTTGGCCATGTTTCAAATTTGGCCATGACAACATTTCCACATACAAAGAAGTTAAAACTTAAGTAAGTCCCTCATCGGCCAAGTCTCAGAACAGAGTTTCCTCATACAAACAAAAGTTGTTAACACTCAAACAAGCTTCCTTTAGCCAAGTTGCAGACAAAATTTCCGCTTACAACAAAATTGTTAAAAGTCAAGGAAGTCTTTTTGGCCATATTTCAAAACAGAACCTTGCATGCAATATATTTGCTAAAACCCAAGTTCTCGTTGGTCAAGTCTCAAAATAGAGTTTCCTCGTACAGGAAAGTTGTTAAAACTTAACCAAGTGTTCTCTATTTATGTTTCAGGAAGATACAAAGAACGGGTTAAAACAAACGTTTTTTCTGGCCATGTTTTAGGACAACATTTCCACATACAAAGAAGTTAAAACTTAAATAAGTCCCCCATTGGCCAAGTCCCAGAACAGAGTTTCCGCATACAAACAAAAGTTGTTAACACTCAAACAAGCTTCCTTTAGCCAAGTTGCAGACAAAATTTCCGCTTACAACAAAATTGTTAAAAGTCAAGGAAGTCTTTTTGGCCATATTTCAAAAAAGAACCTTACATGCAATATATTTGTTAAAACTCAAAGAAGTTCTCGTTGGTCAAGTCTCAGGATAGAGTTCCCTCACACAGAAAAGTTGTTAAAACTTAAACAAGCTTCCTCTAGTTAAGTTTCAGGATAAAATTTCCACTTACAATGAAATTGTTAAAAGTCAAGGAAATATTTTTGGCCATATTTCAAAAAAGAACCTTACATGAAATATATTTGTTAAAACTCAAAGAAGTTCTCGTTGGTCAAGTCTCAGGATAGAGTTCCCTCACACAGAAAAGTTGTTAAAACTTAAACACAAGTGCTCTCTAGCTAAGTTTCAGGACAGAAGTCCCACATACAAAGAAGTGGTTAAAACAAGGTTTCTTTTTGGCCATGTTTTAGGACAACATTTCCACATACAAAGAAGTTAAAACTTAAATAAGTCCCCCATTGGCCAAGTCTCAGAACAGGGTTTCCTCATACAAACAAAAGTTATTAACACTCAAACAAGCTTCCTTTAGCCAAGTTTCAGACAAAATTTCCACATACAACAAAATTGTTAAAAGTCAAGGAAATCTTTTTGGCCATATTTCAAAACAGTATCTTACATGCAATATATTTGCTAAAGCCCGAGTTCTCGTTGGTCAAGTCTCAAGATAGAGTTTCCTCGTACAGAAAAGCTGTTAAAACTTAAACAAGTATTCTCTATCTAAGTTTTAGGAAGACACAAAGAAGTGGTTAAAACAAACGTTTTTTCTGGCAATATTTTAGGACAACATTTCCACATACAAAGAAGTTAGAACTTATATAAGTCCCCCATTGGCCAAATCTCAGAACAAAGTGTCCTCATACAGACAAAAGTTGTTAACACTCAAGCAAGCTTCCTTT
>NW_019216602.1:0-1544 GCF_002532875.2 Varroa jacobsoni | reverse complement strand
CCTAAGTTCTCGTTGGCCAAGTCTCAAAATAGAGTTTCCTCATACAGAAAAGCTGTTAAAACTGAAACAAGTATTCTCTAGCTAAGTTTCAGGAAGATACAAAGAAGTGGTTAAAACAAACGTTTTTTTTGGCCATGATTTAGGACAACATTTCTACATACAAAGAAGTTAAAACTTATATAAGTCCCCCATTGGCCAAGTCTTAGAACAGAGTGTCCTCATACATATAAAAGTTGTTAACACTCAAACAAGCTTCCTTTAGCCAAGTTTCAGACAAAATTTCCACATACAACAAAATTATTAAAAGTCAAGGAAACCTCTTTGGTCATATTTCAATACAGAACCTTACATGCAATATATTTGCTAAACTCTAAGAAGTTCTTGTTGGCTAAGACTCAGGATAGAGTTCCCTCACACAGAAAAGCTGTTAAAACTTAAACAAGTATTCTCTAGCTAAGTTTCAAGAAGATACAAAGAAGTGGTTAGAACAAACGTTTTTTTTGGCCATGTTTTAGGACAACATTTCCACATACAAAGAAGTTAAAATTTAAATAAGTCCCCCACTGGCCAAGTCTCAGGACAGAGTTTCCTCATACAAAAAAAAGTTGTTAACACTCAAACTAGCTTCCTTTAGCCAAGTTTCAGACAAAATTTCCGCATACAACAAAATTGCTAAAAGTCAAGGAAATCTTTTTGGTCATATTTCAAAACAGAATCTTACATGCAATGTATTTGCTAAACCCAAGTTCTCGTTGGTCAAGGCTCAAAATAGAGTTTCCTCATACAGAAAAGCTGTTAAAACTTAAACAAGTATTCTCTAGCTAAGTTTCAGGAAGATAGAAGTGGTTAAAACAAACGTTTTTTTCTGGTCATGTTTTAGGACAACATTTCCACATTGAAAGAAGTTAAAACTTAAATAAGTCTCCCATTGGCCAAGTCTCAGGACAGAGTTTCCTCATACAAATACAAGTTGTTAACAGTCAAACAAGCTTCCTTTAGCCAAGTTTCAGACAAAATTTCCGCATACAACAAAATTATTAAAAGTCAAGGAAACCTCTTTGGTCATGTTTCAATACAGAACCTTACATGCAATATATTTGCTAAAACCCAAGTTCTCGTTGGTCAAGTCTCAAAATAGAGTTTCTTCATACAGAAAAGTTGTTAAAGCTTAAACAAGTATTCTCTAGCTAAGTTTCAGCAAGATACAAAGAAGTGGTTAAAACAAACGTTTTTTGTTGGCCATGATTTAGGACAACATTTCTACATACAAAGGAGTTAAAACTTAAATAAGTCCCCCATTGGCCAAGTCTCAGGACAGAGTTTCCTCATATAAACAAAAGTTGTTAACAGTCAAACAAGCTTCCTTTAGCCAAGTTTCAGACAAAATTTCCGCATACAACAAAATTATTAAAAGTCAAGGAAACCTTTTTGGTCATGTTTCAGTACAGAACCTTACATGCAATATATTTGCTAAAACCCAAGTTCTCGTTGGTCAAGTCTCAAAATAGAGTTTCCTCATACAGAAAAGCTGTTAAAACTTAAAC
>NW_019216601.1:0-1545 GCF_002532875.2 Varroa jacobsoni | reverse complement strand
GCTCAAAGAAGTCCCCCACCGGTTAAGTCTCAGAACAGAGCTTCCTCGTATAAAAATTTAACACTCAAACGAGCTTTCTTTAGCCAAGTTTCAGGATAAATCTCCGTTTACAACTAAATTGTTAAAAGTGAAGGAAATCTTGGCCATATTTCAAGACAGAATCTTACATGCTAAATATTCGTTAAAACTCAAACAAGTTCTCGTTGCCCAAGTCTCAGAATAGGGTTTCCTCATACATAGAAAGTTGTTAAAACTTAGGCAAGTGTTCTCTAGCTAAGCTTCAGAACAGAGGTCCCACATACAAAAAAATTGGTTAAAACAAACCTCTTTTCTGGCCATGTTTTAAGAAAACAATACCACATACAAAGAGGTTGTTAAAACTCCAAGAAGTCCCCCATTGGCCAAGTCTCAGAACAGAGTTTCCTCGTACAAAAAAAAAGTTGTTAAAACTTAAACAAGTGTTCTCTAGTTAAGTTCCAGGACAGAAGTCCCACATACAAAAAAATGGTTAAAACTTAAACCTCCTTTCTGGCCATGTTTTAGAAAAACATTACGACATACAAAGAGGTTGTTAAAACCCAAAGAAGTCCCCCACCGGTCAAGTCTCAGAACAGAGTTTCCTCGTACAAAAAAGCTGTTAAAACTTAAACAAGTGTTCTCTAGCTAAGTTTCAGGACAGAAGTCCCACATACAAAAAAGTGGTTAAAACTCAAGGAAATCTTGGCCATATTTCAAAACAGAATCATACATGCAGTATATTTGTTAAAACTCAAAGAAGTCCCCCATTGGCCAAGTCTCAGAACGGAGTTTCCTCGTACAAAAAAAAAGTTGTTAAAACTTAAACAAGTGTTCTCTGGTTAAGTTTCAGGACAGAAGTCCTGCATACAAAAAAGTGGCTAAACTTAAACCTCCTTTCTGGCTATGTTTTAGAAAAACATTACGACATACAAAGAGGTTGTTAAAGCTCAAAGAAGTCCCCCACCGGTTAAGTCTCAGAACAGAGTTTCCTCGTACAAAAATTCAACACTCAACGAGCCTTCTTTAGCCAAGTTTCAGGATAAATCTCCGTTTACAACTCAATTGTTAAAAGTGAAGGAAATCTTGGCCATATTTCAAGACAGAATCTTACATGCTAAATATTCGTTAAAACTCAAACAAGTTCTCGTTGCCCAAGTCTTAGAATAGGGTTTCCTCATGCATAGAAAGTTGTTAAAACTTAGGCAAGTGTTCTCTAGCTAAGCTTCAGAACAGAGGTCCCACATACAAAAAAATGGTTAAAACTTAAACCTCCTTTCTGGCCATGTTTTAGGAAAACATTACCACATACAAAAGAGGTTGTTAAAACTCAAAGAAGTCCCCATTGGCCAAGTCTCAGAACAGAGTTTCCTCATACAAAAGAATTGTCAGAACTTAAACAAGTGTTCTCTAGTTAAGTTTCAGGACAGAAGTCCCACATACAAAAAAAATGGTTAAAGCTTAAACCTCTTTTCTGGCCATGTTCTAGGAAAACATTACCACATACAAAGAGGTTGTTAAAACTCAAAG
>NW_019216599.1:0-1548 GCF_002532875.2 Varroa jacobsoni | reverse complement strand
TCTAGCTAAGTTTCAGGACAGGAGTCCCGCATACAAAGAAATGGTTAAAACAAACGTTTTTTTCTTGCCATGTTTTAGGACAACATTTCCACATACAAAGAAGTTGTTAAAACTCAAATAAGTCCCCTATTGGCCAAGTCTCAGAACAGAGTTTCCTCATATAAAAAAGTTGTTAACACACAAACAAGCTTCCTTTACCCAAGTTTCAGACAAAATTTCCGCATACAACAAAATTGCTAAAAGTCAGGGAAATCTTTTTGGTCATATTTCAAAACAGAATCTTACATGCAATATATTTGTTAAAACTTAAAGAAGTTCTCGTTGGCCAAATCTCAGGATAGAGTTCCCTCACACAGAAAAGTT
The DNA here is from genome assembly GCF_002532875.2 of Varroa jacobsoni. Taxonomy (NCBI): domain Eukaryota; kingdom Metazoa; phylum Arthropoda; class Arachnida; order Mesostigmata; family Varroidae; genus Varroa; species Varroa jacobsoni. The sequence goes on along the minus strand of NW_019216599.1, from coordinate 1,185 downwards.
GTTAAAACTTAAACAAGTGTTCTCTAGCTAAGTTTCAGGAAGGTACAAAGAAGTGGTTAAAACAAACGTTTTTTTTTGGCCATGCTTTAGGACAACATTTCCACATATAAAGAAGTTAAAACTTAAATAAGTCCCCCATTAGCCAAGTCTCAGGACAGGGTTTCCTCGTACAAACAGAAGTTGTTAACACTCAAACAAGCTTCCTTTAGCCAAGTTTCAGACAAAATTTCCGCTTACAACGAAATTGTTAAAAGTCAAGGAAATCTTTTTTGGCCATATTTCAAAACAGAATCTTAACGGAATATATTTGCTAAAACCCAAGTTCTCGTTGGTCAAGTCTCAGGATAGAGTTCCCTCACACAGAAAAGTTGTTAAAACTTAAACAGGTGTTCTCTAGCTAAATTTCAGGAAGATACAAAGGGGTGGTTAAAACAAACGTTTTTTTTTGGCCATGTTTTAGGACAACATTTCCACATACAAAGAAGTTAAAACTTAAATAAGTCCCCCATTAGCCAAGTCTCAGAACAGAGTTTCCTCATACAAACAAAAGTTGTTAACACTCAAACAAGCTTCTTTTAACCAAGTTTCAGACAAAATTTCCGCTTACAACAAAATTGTTAAAAGTCAAGGAAATCTTTTTTGGCCGTATTTCAAAACAGAATCTTAACGGAATATATTTGCTAAAACCCAAGTTCTCGTTGGCCAAGTCTCAGGATAGAGTTCCCTCACACAGAAAAGTTATTAAAACTTAAACAAGTGTTCTCTAGCTAAGTTTTAGGAAGATACAAAGAAGTGGTTAGAACAAACGTTTTTTCTGGCCATGTTTTAAGACAACAATTCCACATACAAAGAAGTTAAAACTTAAGTGCCCCATTGGCCAAGCCTCAGAACAGAGTTCTCTCATACAAAAAAAAAGTTGCTAACACTCAAACAAGCTTCCTCTAGCCATGTTTCAGGACAGAATTTCCGCATACAACAAAATTGTTAAAAGTCAAGGAAATCTCTTTAGCCATATTTCAAAACAGAATCTTAACGGAATATATTTGCTAAAACCCAGGTTCTCGTTGGTCAAGTCTCAAAATAGAGTTTCCTCATACAGAAAAGCTGTTAAAACTTAAACAAGTATTCTCTATCTAAGTTTCAGGACAGAAGTTCCACATACAAAGAAGTGGTTAAAACAAACGC
>NW_019216597.1:0-1549 GCF_002532875.2 Varroa jacobsoni | reverse complement strand
AGAGTTCCCTTACACAGAAAAGTTGTTAAAACTTAAAGAAGTGTTCTCTAACTAAGTTTCAGGAAGATACAAAGAAGCGGTTAAAACAAACGTTTTTTTTCTGGCCATGTTTTAGGATAACATTACCATATACAAAGAAGTTGGTAAAACTCAAATAAGTCCCCCATTGGCCAAGTCTCAGAACAGAGTTTCCTCATACAAAAAAGTTGTTAACACTCAAACAAGCTTTTTTTTAGCTAAATTTCAGGACAAAATTTCCGCTTACAACAAAATTGTTAGAAGTCAAGGAAATCTTTTTGGCCATATTTCAAAAGAGAACCTTACATACAATATATTTGTTAAAACTCAAAGAAGTTCTCCTTGGCTAAGTCTCAGGACAGAGCTCCCTCACACAGAAAAGTTATTAAAACTCAAACAAGCTTCCTCTAGCTATGTTTCAGGACGAAATTTCCGCCTACAACAAAATTGTTAGCAGTCAAGGAAATTTTTGGGCCATATTTCAAAAGAGAACATTACATGCAATATATTTGTTAAAACTCAAAGAAGTTCCCGTTGGCCAAGTCTCAGAACAGAGTTTCCTCATACAAAAAAGTTGTTAACACTCAAACAAGCTTTTTTTTAGCTAAATTTCAGGACAAAATTTCCGCTTACAACAAAATTGTTAGAAGTCAAGGAAATTTTTGGGCCATATTTCAAAAGAGAACCTTACATGCAATATATTTGTTAAAACTCAAAGAAGTTCCCGTTGGCCAAGTCTCAGGATAGAGTTTCCTCATACAAGCAAAAGTTGTTAACACTCAAACAAGCTTCCTTTAGCCAAGTTTCAGACAAAATTTCCGCATACAACAAAATTGTTAAAAGTCAAGGAAATCTTTTTGGTCATATTTCAAAACAGAACCTTACATGCAAGTCCTCAAGTCTCAGGATAGAGTTCTTTCACACAGAAAAGTTGTTAAAACTTAAACCAGTGTTCTCTATCTAAGTTTCAGGAAGATACAAAGAAGTGGTTAGAGCAAACGTTTTTTTTGGCCATGTTTTAGGACAACATTTCCACATACAAAGAAGTTAAAACTTATATAAGTCCCCCATTGACCAAGTATTAGAACAGAATGTCCTCATACAAACAAAAGTTGTTAACACTCAAACAAGCTTCCTTTAGCCAAGTTTCAGACAAAATTTCCCCATACAATAAAATTGTTAAAAGTCAAGGAAATCTTTTTGGTCATATCTCAAAACAGAACCTTACATGTAATATATTTGTTAAAACTTAAAGAAGTTCTCGTTGGCCAAGTCTCAGGATAGAATTCCCTCACACAGAAAAGTTGTTAAAACTTAAACAAGTATTCTCTAGCTAAGTTTCAGGAAGACAGAAGTGGTTAAAACAAACATTTTTTCTAACCATGTTTTAGGACAACATTTCCACATACAAAGAAATTAAAACCTAAATAAGTCCCACATTGGCCATGTCTCAGAACAGAGTTTCCTCATACAAACAAAAGTTGTTAACACTCAAACAAGCTTCCTTTAGCCAAGTTTCAGACAAAATTTC
>NW_019216594.1:0-1554 GCF_002532875.2 Varroa jacobsoni | reverse complement strand
AGCTAGAGAACACTGGTTTAGGTTTTAACAACTTTTCTGTGTGAGGGAACTCTATCCTGAAACTTGACCAACGAGAACTTGAGTTTTACCAAATATATTGCATGTAAGGTTCTGTTTTGAAATATGACCAAAAAGATTTCCTTGACTTTTAACAATTTTGTTGTATGCGGAAATTTTGTCTGAAACTTGGCTAAAGGAAGCTTGTTTGACTGTCAACAACTTTTGTTTGTATGAGGAAACTCTGTTCTGAGACATGGCCAATGGGGGACTTATTTAAGTTTTAATTTCTTTGTATGTGGAAATGTTGTCCTAAAATATGGCCAAAAAAAACGTTTGTTCTAACCACTTCTTTGTATCTTCCTAAAACTTAGGTAGAGAACACTTCTTTAAGTTTTAACAACTTTTCTGTGTGAGGGAACTCTATCTTGAGACTTGGCCAACGAGAACTTCTTTGAGTTTTAACAAATATATTGCCTGTAAGATTCTGTTTTGAAATATGACCAAAAAAGATTTCCTTGACTTTTAACAATTTTGTTGTATGCGGAAATTTTGTCTGAAACTTGGCCAACGGAAGCTTGTTTGAGTGTTAACAACTTTTGTTTGTATGAGGAAGCTCTGTTCTGAGACATGGCCAATGGGGGACTTATTTAAGTTTTAATTTCTTTGTATGTGGAAATGTTGTCCTAAAACATGGCCAAAAAAAAACGTTTGTTCTAACCACTTCTTTGTATCTTCCTGAGACTTAGGTAGAGAACACTTCTTTAAGTTTTAACAACTTTTCTGTGTGAGGGAACTCTATTCTGAGACTTGGCCAACGAGAACTTCTTTGAGTTTTAACAAATATATTACATGTAAGGTTCTGTTTTGAAATATGACCAAAAAGATTTCCTTGACTTTTAACAATTTTGTTGTGTGCGAAAATTTTGTCTGAAACTTGGCTAAAGGAAGCTTGTTTGAGTATTAACAACTTTTGTTTGTATGAGGACACTCTGTTCTAAGACTTGGCCAATGTGGGACTTATATAAGTTTTAACTTCTTTGTATGTGGAAATGTTGTCCTAAAACATGGCAAAAAAAAAACGTTTGTTTTAACCACTTCTTTGTATCTTCCTGAAACCTAGCTAGAGAATACTTGTTTAAGTTTTAACAGCTTTCCTGTATGAGGAAACTCTATTTTGAGACTTGACCAACGAGAACTTGGGTTTTAGCAAATATATTGCATGTAAGGTTCTGTATTGAAACATGACCAAAGAGGTTTCCTTGACTTTTAATAACTTTGTTGTATGCGGAAATTTTGTCTGAAACTTGGCTAAAGGAAGCTTGTTTGACTGTTAACAACTTTTTTTGTATAAGGAAACTCTGTTTTGAGACTTGGCCAATGGGGGACTTATTTGAGTTTTAACAACTCCTTTGTATGTGGTAATGTTGTCCTAAAACATGGCCAGAAAAAAAGCGTTTGTTTTAACCACTTCTTTGTATGTGGAACTTCTGTCCTGAAACTTGGCCAACAAGAACTTCTTGGAGCTTTAACAAATATATTGCATGTAAGGTTCTC
>NW_019216593.1:0-1555 GCF_002532875.2 Varroa jacobsoni | reverse complement strand
CTTCAACGAGTTTGGTTGTCTGGTTGTTGTGACAGGAAATAGTGCCATCTGGTATTTCAATTAACGAATTTGGCCATGCTGGTCGGTGTGGTTAAGAAGAAAGTCATCTGATACTTGAAAACTCCAACGAGTTTGGTCGTCTTATTGTTGTGATAGGAAATAGTGTCATCTGGTATTTGAAAGCTTCAACGAGTTTGGTTGTCTGGTTGTTGTGACAGGAAATAGTGCCATCTGGTATTTGAAAGCTCCAACGAGTTTGGTCGTCTGGACGTTGTGGTAAAGAAGAAAGTCATCTGATACTTGAAAGCTCCAACGAGTTTGGTTGTCTGAACGTTGTGGTAAAGAAGAAGGCCATCTGATACTTGAAAGCTTCAAAGAGTTTGGTTGTCTGATTATTATGACAGAAAATAGTGCCACCTGGTATTTGAAAGCTCCAACGAGTTTGGTTGTCTTGTTGTTGTGACAGGGAATAGTGCCATCTGGTATTTGAAAATTTTAACGAATTTGGCCATCTGGACGTTGTAGTAAAGAAAAAAGCAATCTGATAGTTGAAAGCTTCAACGAGTTTGGTTGTCTGGTTGTTGTGACAGGAGATAGTGCCATCTGGTATTTGAAAGCTCCAACGAGTTTGGTCGTCTGGACGTTGTGGTAAAAAAGAAAGCCATCTGATACTTGGAAACTCCAACGAGTTTGGTCGTCTTATTGTTGTGATAGGAAATAGTGCCATCTGGTATTTAAAAGCTCCAACGAGTTTGGTCGTCTGGACGTTGTAGTAAAGAAGAAAGTCATCTGATACTTGAAAGCTCCAACGAGTTTGGTCGTCTGGACGTTGTGGTAAAGAAGAAAGTCATCTAATACTTGAAAGCTGCAACGAGTTTGGTCGTCTTATTGTTGTGACAGGAAACAGTGTCATTTGGTATTTGAAAGCTCCAACGAGTTTGGTTGTCTGAACGTTGTGGTAAAGAAGAAGGCCATCTGATACTTGAAAGCTTCAAAGAGTTTGGTTGTCTGATTATTATGACAGGAAATAGTGCCATCTGGTATTTGAAAGCTCCAACGAATTTGGTTGTCTGGTTGTTGTGACAGGGAATAGTGCCATCTGATATTTGAAAATTTTAACGAATTTGGCCATTTGGACGTTGTAGTAAAGAAGAAAGCTATCTGATAGTTTAAAGCTTCAACGAGTTTGGTTGTCTGGTTGTCGTGCCAGGAGATAGTGCCATCTGGTATTCGAAAGCTCCAACGAGCTTGGTCGTCTGGACGTTGTGGTAAAGAAGAAAGTCATGTGATACTTGAAAACTCCAACGAGTTTGGTCGTCTTATTGTTGTGATAAGAAATAGTATCATCTGGTATTTGAAAGCTCCAACGGGTTTGGTTGTCTGGACGTTGTGGTAAAGAAGAAGGCCATCTGATGCTTGAAAGCTTCAACGAGTTTGGTTGTCTGGTTGTTGTGACAGGAAATAGTGCCATCTGGTATTTGAAAGCTCCAACGAGTTTGGTTGTCTGGACGTTGTGGTAAAGAAGAAGGCTATCTGATACTTGAAAGCTTCAACG
>NW_019216590.1:0-1561 GCF_002532875.2 Varroa jacobsoni | reverse complement strand
GTTTTGTCCTGAAACTTAGTTAGAGGAAGCTTGTTTGAGTGTTAGCAACCTTTTTTTGTATGAAGAAACTCTGTTCTGAGACTTGGCCAATGGGGGACTTATTTGAGTTTTAACAACTTTTCTGTGTGAGGGAACTCTATCCTGAGACTTGGCCAATGAGAACTTCTTTGAGCTTTAACAAATATATTGCATGTAAGGTTCTCTTTTGAAATATGGCCAAAAAGATTTCCTTGACTTTTAACAATTTCGTTATAAGAGGAAATTTTGTCCTGAAACTTAGCTAAAGGAAGCTTGTTTGAGTGCTAATAACTTTTTTTGTATGAGGAAACTCTGTTCTGAGACTTGGCCAGTGGGGGACTTATTATGAGTTTTAACAACTCCTTTATATGTGGAAATGTTGTCCTAAAACATGGCCAGAAAAAAATCGTTTGTTTTAACCACTTCTTTGTATGCGGAACTTCTGTCCTGAAACTTACCTAGGGAGCACTTGTGTTTAAGTTTTAACAACTTTTCTGTGTGAGGGAACTCTATCCTGAGACTTGGCCAACGAGAACTTCTTTGAGCTTTGACAAATATATTGCATGTAAGGTTCTCTCTTGAAATATGGCCAAAAAGATTTTCTTGACTTTTAACAATTTCGTTGTAAGAGGAAATTTTGTCCTGAAACTTAGTTAGAGGAAGCTTGTTTGAGTGTTAGCAACTTTTTTTTGTATGAAGAAACTCTGTTCTGAGACTTGGCCAATGGGGGACTTATTTGAGTTTTAACAACTTTTCTGTGTGAAGGAACTCTATGCTGAGACTTGGCCAACGAGAACTTCTTTGAGTTTTAACAAATATATTGCATGTAAGGTTCTCTTTTGAAATATGGCCAAAAAGATTTCCTTGACTTTTAACAACTTTGTTGTAAGTGGAAATTTTGTCCTGAAACTTAGCTAAAGGGAGCTTGTTTGAGTGCTAATAACTTTTTTTGTATGAGGAAACTCTATTCTGAGACTTCGCCAATGGGGGACTTATTTGAGTTTTAACAACTTTTCTGTGTGAGGGAACTCTATCTTGAGACTTGGCCAACGAGAACTTCTTTGAGCTTTAACAAATATATTGCATGTAAGGTTCTCTTTTGAAATATGGCCAAAAGGATTTCCTTGACTTTTAACAATCTCGTTGTAAGAGCAAATTTTGTCCTGAAACTTAGAGGAAGCTTGTTTGAGTGTTAGCAACTTTTTTTTGTATGAAGAAACTCTGTTCTGAGACTTGGCCAATGGGGAACTTATTTGAGTTTTAACAACTCCTTTGTATGTGGAAATGTTATCCTAAAACATGGCCAGAAAAAAAAACGTTTGTTTTAACCACTTCTTTGTATGCGGAACTTCTGTCCTGAAACTTACCTAGGGAGAACTTGTGTTTAAGTTTTAACAACTTTTCTGTGTGAGGGAACTCTATCCTGAGACTTGGCCGACGAGAACTTCTTTGAGCTTTAACAAATATATTGCATGTAAGGTTCTCTCTTGAGATATGGCCAAAAAGATTTCCTTGACTTCTAACAATTTCATTGTAAGTGGAA
>NW_019216587.1:0-1561 GCF_002532875.2 Varroa jacobsoni | reverse complement strand
GATTATAATGGTATTAGGCTCAGTAATATCATCTGTTACATATTCAATAAAGTATCCTTTTGAATCATAGAAAATCGGAATACTTACCGAATCTGTTGCACAGCCTAGAGAAGTTTGTTCTACGCATACAAGTTTTTTAGATGGTACTTTATTAGCATCCCAATTCACTGTTGTTGTATCAGAAACTAAGCTTGTATCTGATGCTAACTGACCTCCAGTAACAGACCATTTATATATTGAACCTGTTAATTTTCCTTTCACAACATAATCATTTCCAAGTAATGAGGTTGCACAAATATTTGTATTTCCACTAGCGGTTAAGGTATGAACAGGATTAACTTGTACCAATGCTTTTCCTGAATAAGTACCTGTACAGTATTTATCTGAAACTGATTTTAATGTATATGTTTTATCTACTGTAGGACTCACTGGCAATTGATAACTTGACACCGAAATGCCAGTAACTGTTGTACTAATTATACCATCTGAATAAACAAATGACCAAGGGAAAGTTCCTTCTAATTTTACTGTTAAATTAGCGGACTGACCTGTTTTACAAACACTTAAAGTGTCAGCTTGTAAAGTCGCTACAGGAGATGTATTTACAATTACTGCCGCAGAACCATTGCTATTACCAGTACAAGTAGCATTACTAATTTCATTAATTGTATATGTAGTAGTTGCCAATGGTTTAACATTAAATATATATGGATTCACACTAATTCCACTAATTGTATCATTCTTATTTCCATCAGTATAAACCAATGCCCAAGGTTGAGTTCCTGTAAAATCAACTTTTAGATTTGCACCTACACCAGCACATACAGCTGTACTTCCAGAAATTTTAGCAGTAGTAACACAATTACACATTGGATCTGTTCCTGGCAATACTGTTACTATTGTTGAACCAGATGCTAAACCAGCACATGTTGAATCACCTGAAGTTGTGAGAGAATAAGTGGTAGTTGCCGAAGGTTTTACATTAAACGAATATGGATTTGTATTAATATTATTTATTGTTTTAGATAAATTACCATCTGAATAAGTTACTGCCCAAGGTTTGTTTCCGGTAAATATGATATTCAAATTAGTAGTAACTCCATTACAAATTGTAGTTCCACCTGTGATTGTAGCTGTAGCTGTTGGATTAACAGTAATTGTTGCAGAACCAATGGCTGCACCTGTACAAGTGGCATCACTAAATGCAACTACACTAAATACTTGACTTTGATCTGGAGTAGCTTTTATTTGATATGGAGATGCTAAAATATTAGCAACACTTATCACTTGTGTACCATCGCTATATGAAAGATTAAAAGGTGCAGTACCCAACATTGTAACAGAAACAGTGGCAGAACCTCCCGCACAAATACTTGTAGAACCAGAAACCGTGGCTAGTGGGAATGGATTCACATTTACTATTGCACTACCATTTCCTAATCCATTACATCCAGAAACATCACTTACTTTACTAATTTTAAATGTTTTAGTACTTAATGATTGTACAGTAAATGTGTAAGTTGAAGATTTTATTCCAGTAATTTGAATTGGTAATGTTCCA
>NW_019216585.1:0-1565 GCF_002532875.2 Varroa jacobsoni | reverse complement strand
ATGTGTGGGCCGGTCTATCTATTTGTCAGTCTATGCAACTGTCTGTCTGTGTGTCGGCCGGTCTATCCGTTGGTCGGTCTATGCATCTGTCTGTCTGTGTGTCGGCCGGTCTATCCGTTGGTCAGTCTATGCATCTGTCTGTCTGTGTGTCGGCCGGTCTGTTTGTCCGTCTGTCGGCTGATCTGTTTATCCGTCTGTCGGCCGGTCTGTCCGTCCGTCTATCTGTCTGTATATCGGCCGGTCTACCCGCTTGTCGGTCAATGCATCTGTTTATCTGTGTGTCGGCTGGTCTGTTTGTCCGTCCGTCTGTCTATCTATTTGTCGGTCTATGCATCTGTCTATCTGTGTATCGGCCGGTCTGTTTTTCGGTCTGTCGGCCGATCTGTCTCTCTGTCCGTCTGTCTTTCTGTCTGTGTGTCTTCCGGTCCATCCGTTTGTCAGTTTATGCATATGTTTACCTGTGTGTCGGCCGGTCTGTCCGTCCGTCTGTCTATGCATCTGTTTATCTGTGTGTTGGCCGGTCTGTTAGTCCGTCTGTCGGCCGGTCTGTTCGTCCGTCTGTCCATCTGTCGGTGTGTTGGCCTGTCTATCCGTTTGTCTGTCTGTGTGTCGGCCGGTCTATCCGTTTGTCGGTCTATGCATCTATCTATCTGTGTATCGGCCGGTCTGTTTGTCCGTCTGTCGGCCGGTCTATTCGTTCGTCGGTCTATGCATCTGTCTACCTATATGTAGGCCGGTCTGCCTGTCAGCCGGCCTGCCCGTCCGTCTATCTATCTGTGTGTCCGTCTGTCAGCCAGTCTGTCTGTCCGTCCGCCTGTCTATCTGTCTGTGTGTTGGCCGGTCTATCCGTTTGTCGGTTTATGCATCTGTCTATCTGTGTATCGGCCAGTCTGTTGGTCCCTCTGTCGGCCGGTCTATCCGTTCGTCAGTCTATGCATCTGTCTACCGGTGTGTTGGCCGGTCTGTTTGTCCGTCTGTCGACCGGTCTATACCGTTTGTCGGTCTATGCATCTGTCTATTTGTGTATCGGCCGGTCTGTTTGTCCGTCTGTCGGCCGGTCTGTCTGTCTGTCTGTCTGTCTATCTGTGTATCGGCCGGTCTGTGCGTTTGTCGGTCTATGTATCTGTCTATCTGTGTACCGGCCGGTCTGTCCGTCCGTCTGTCTATCTGTCTGTGTGTCGGCCGGTCTATCCGTTTGTCGGTCTATGCATCTGTCTATCCGTGTATCGGCCGGTCTGTTTGTCCGTCTGTCGGCCGGTCTGTCCGTCCGTCTGTCTGTCTATCTGTGTATCGGCCGGTCTTTTTGTCCGTCTGTCGGCCGGTCTGTACGTTTGTCGGTCTATGTATCTGTCAATCTGTGTACCGGCCGGTCTGTCCGTCCGTCTGTTTATCTGTCTGTGTGTCGGCCGGTCTATCCGTTTGTCGGTCTATGCATCTGTCTATCCGTGTATCGGCCGGTCTGTTTGTCCGTCTGTCGGCCGGTCTATTTGTCCGTCTGTCGGCCGGTCTGTCCGTCCGTCTGTCTATCTGTCTGTGTGTCGGCCGGTCTATTCGTTTGTCGGTCT
>NW_019216581.1:0-1570 GCF_002532875.2 Varroa jacobsoni | reverse complement strand
TTTTGTTGTAGGCGGAAGTTTTGTTCTGAAACTTAGATAAAGGAAGCTTGTTTGAGTGTTAACAACTTTTTATATGAGGAAACTCTGTTCTGAGACTTGGCCAACGGGGGACTTATTTGAGTTTTACCAACTTCTTTGTATGTGGTAATGTTGTCCTAAAACATGGCCAGAAAAAAAACGGTTGTTTTTACCACTTCTTTGTATCTTCCTGAAACTTAGCTAGGGAACACTTGTCTAAGTTTTAACAACTTTTCTGTGTGAGGGAGCTCCATCCTGAGACTTCTTTGAGTTTTAGCAAATATATTGCATTTAAGATTCTATTTTGAAATATGGCCAAAAAGATTTCCTTGACTTTCAACAATTTTGTTGTAAGTGGAAATTTTCTCCTGAAACTTGGCTAAAGGAAGCTTGTTTGAGTGTTAACAACTTTTGTTTGTATGAGGAAACTCTGTCCTGAGACTTGGCCGATGGGGGACTTATTTAAATTTTAACTTCTTTGTATGTGGAAATGTTGTCCTAAAACATGGCCAGAAAAGATGTTTGTGTTAACCACTTCTATCTTCTTGAAACTTAGCTAGAGAATACTTGTTTAAGTTTTAACAGCTTTTCTGTATGAGGAAACTCTATTTTGAGACTTGACCAACGAGAACTTGGGTTTTAGCAAATATATTACGTTAAGATTCTGTTTTGAAATATGACCAAAAAGATTTCCTTGACTTTTAGCAATTTTGTTGTATGCGGAAGTTTTGTCTGAAACTTGGCTAAAGGAAGCTTGTTTGAGTGTTAACAGCTTTTGCTTGTATGAGGAAACTCTGTCCTGAGACTTGGCCAGTGGGGGACTTATTTAAATTTTAGCTTCTTTGTATATGGAAATGTTGTCCTAAAACATGGCCATAAAAAACATTTGGTTTAACCCGTTCTTTCTATCTTCCTGAAACTTAGCTAGAGAACATTTGTTTAAGTTTTAACAACTTTTCTGTGTGAGGGAACTCTATTTTGAGACTTGACCAACGAGAACTTGGGTTTTAGCAAATATATTACACATAAGGTTCTGTTTTGAAAAATGACCAAAAAGATTTCCTTGACTTTTAACAATTTTGTTGTATGCGGAAATTTTGTCTGAAACTTGGCTAAAGGAAGCTTGTTTGAGTGTTAACAACTTTTGTTTGTATGAGGAAACTCTGTCTTGAGACTTGGCCAGTGGGGGACTTATTTAAATTTTAACTTCTTTGTATGTGGAAATGTTGTCCTAAAACATGGCCAGAAAAAATGTTTGTGTTAACTACTTCTATCTTCTTGAAACTTAGCTAGAGAATACTTGTTTAAGTTTTAACAGCTTTTCTGTATGAGGCAACTCTATTTTGAGACTTGACCAACGAGAACTTGGGTTTTAGCAAATATATTACATATAAGGTTCTGTTTCGAAATATGACCAAAAAGATTTCGTTGACTTTTAACAATTTTGTTGTATGCGGAAATTTTGTCTGAAACTTGGCTAAAGGAAGCTTGTTTGAGTGTTAACAGCTTTTGTTTGTATGAGGAAACTCTGTCCTGAGACTTGGCCGATGGG
>NW_019216580.1:0-1571 GCF_002532875.2 Varroa jacobsoni | reverse complement strand
CCTGTTTTGGTGGAGAGCATAATCAACTTCGAGGATTTGGTAATTATTTTTTGTTGTTTCATCAAAATGAACTTCCACATTTGCAAGTTTGGCTCAATTAATTTGGTCTAAAGTCCCATTTTGAATACTTAAGGCTAGATCAATAATTCCGTTCCCCTTTTCTTGACGGTGAATCTTTTTTAATTGGCAAAAAGCAAATTGCTGACTAGCAATTAAATCAGAAAAGAGATTTCCATACCCAACTGGGGGTAGTTGGTGGTTATCACCAACTAGTACGAGTTTTTTTAATGACCCTTTGGCACGCAAAAATTGGGCAAACAAGTGGTTTTCCACCATACTCATTTCATCTAAAATTACCAAATGGTAAGGTAAAGGGAATTGTTCGTTCATTCCAAAATTACCGTTTTCATCAGCTTCCAACATTTTGTGAATTGTAATCGCATTTTGGTCATCTAGTGTTTCTTTTAACCGGGAAGCGGCTCGCCCAGTTGGGGCCCCGATGCCAATTTTCAAGTCTTGAAAAAAAGCTTTGTACAACAATTTCATTCCAAGAATTAAAGTACTTTTTCCAGTTCCAGGACCTCCTGAAACCAACGTCACTGGGGTGGTTAAAAACCTTTTTAAGGCTTCCACTTGGTTCTCGTCATACCGGAAATTGGCAATTTTCAAACTTTTAGCAATTTCTGCTTCAACAAGGGTTAATTGTTTGGTGAATTCGGTCGATAAGCTAGTTTTTACGGCTTGATGTTCTAATTCTAAAAGTTCATTAACAATCACTTGTTCATCTTCTCAAGCTTCACTGGCATAAACTTGATCCCCGTTAGCGAAATAAAGTCAGTTTAATTCTTTTGCTCTCAAAAACCCCCTTTGGAGAATACTCTTGTCAGCAATTCCTAAATTTTTTGCCAATTGGCGTTTAAGTTGGTCCAAGTTAGAATAAGTGTTTCCAGTATTAAAAGCAAGTTCAAGCGCGCTTTTTTCTGCTCAGTAGGCTATTCGCTCTGGATCTTCTTTTTGGCAACCAAAAAAAAGTGCCACTTTGTCTACTTGGTCACGCGGTTCTAATTTCATTTTTCGGGCAAAACTAAAAAAATGATTTTTTAAAATGGCTTCAAGCTCTTGAACACTTGTCACCATTCTTTTAACTGCTTCATAAATTTGCATACTAAGGTTTTTTTCATAAAACAAAATCTTTAAGTCATCGTCTGATGTTTGTTGTAAACGTTCTTTAATCAATTTTGCTTGATGGACTTCTAAACCAGGAACTTGGTCTAAACTATCATAGTTAGCTTTAATCTTAGCCAAAACTGCATCTTGGTAATACTCAACAATTAAAGTTGCGGTTTTTTTCCCAATTCCTGGAAATAAATCACTTGAAAGGTATTTAATTGCGGCTTTTGGAGAATTAATTTCTGCATGTTTGTAGCTTTCAACAGTGAATGTTGTCCCAAATTTTGGGTGAAATTCAGTAACTCCTGAAATTTCGTAAAGCATTCTTTGTTGCATTTCAGCAATCGATCCTTTAATTCGCAACTGCATTTTAGGGTTTTCTTCTTGGGCAAACAAAGCTA
>NW_019216579.1:0-1571 GCF_002532875.2 Varroa jacobsoni | reverse complement strand
GGGTTTTATGAAAATTATCGCTGTTTGTGGTCAAGGTCTTGGTTCATCACTAATTATTGAGATGAACATCAAAGAAATTTTAACGCAGTTGAATCAACAAATTGAAGTTAACCACACAAATTTAAATTCGTTCGATCCAACAGACACCACGATTTTAGCAGTGGTTTGTGGTCGGGATTTAGATGATGCAATAAACTTTCCTAATAAAATTGTTTTACAAAATTTGTTTGATAAAGGCGAATTGCAAGAAAAATTAAAAGTATTCTTGCAAAAAAATGAGTAAAAAAACCCAAATTTTATATGTGCGATACCTCAAAGCTTGTTAAATAAGTGAAACACTTGTAAGCAAGTTTTGGTTTAGAAACAAAACCAAAAATGACATCAAACAACATTTCCCAGACTTAATCCTTGATGTCTATTTAACGGTTAATAATTTAGAATATATTTTGTCATTATTTCCAAAATGCAAATTATCTTACTTTTCACTTTAAATCTAGTTAAAATTGTAAAGTCAACACGCTTTTAACGGTGTAATTCAATTTTTGCCAAGAACGAATTTACTAATCAAAGTTTTAAGACTCGGATTTGAATCAAAAAAGAAATTGCCTCTTTTTGTCACTCACGTTTTCCCAACTTAAGAATTCAAAGCCAAAGTTATAAAGCTATTTGTTTTAAAAGCTAGTTTAAGTTTTACAATAATGAAAAAAGTTAATAAATAAAAACGCAAATTTGTTTTGCGTTTTTATTTTTTCTTCTTTGTTTTCTTCTTAGCGGCTTCTATTTTTTTGTCCTCTTCGACCATTTGGTTGACGAGCATTCGGTTTCGTTGTCAAGATCTTGGGACATAATGATAAGAATAAAAAGTGATCGCATCAACGCTTAAAATAGCAAGACTTGGGACCAACGATAATCCTAGACCGGCAAAAAACAACCAGATTGTAGAACTACTTCACGAACTGAGAGGCGACCCATCATAACTCATTAATTCAAAAATTCTATCATTAATCCCTGGGGTAAAAATGAAAATTAAATTAAAAGCTGCAGCAATTAAAGAAGCATAAATTAACGGTTTGGAAATTAAGAAGTTGATTTTTTTGGAAGCTTTTCAATTAGATAGTTTAATAAAATGTGAGAAAAATAGGGGTGAAAAAACAATCGTAATAAACAGTGTTGTTCGTCCCGTTAAGATAATATTTGGGTTCTCAACTAGTTGAGATTGTCATCCACTTGGAGCTCCAAGCATCCCAATATAAAATGCCGCAATTGAAACAGCACTTAGAATAATCCCAATTTTTAAAATTGGTAGGATTAATCCTTGTAAAAGATTATTCCGACCAGTTTTAGGCGGAAGGAGCATCAAACTCGGATCAATGGGCCCCATTCCAATGGCGATTGCTAAACAAGATTCCACGACTAAATTGACATACAAAATGTTAACAGCCACAAGTGGTGAAACATGGTTGATTAATGAAAGAATAAAAACCGTCAGAACATTAGCGAGGTTATAACCCATCAAAAGCACGATTGCCCGACGAATTTTTTGATAAACATTTCGACCTTCGTCAACCCCT
>NW_019216578.1:0-1572 GCF_002532875.2 Varroa jacobsoni | reverse complement strand
AGCAAATATATTGCTTGTAAGATTCTGTTTTGAAATATGGCCAAAAAGATTTCCTTGACTTCCAACAATTTTGTTGTAGGCGGAAGTTTTGTTCTGAAACCTAGATAAAGGAAGCTTGCTTGAGTGTTAACAACTTTTTGTATGAGGAAACTCTGTTCTGAGACTTGGCCAATGGGGGACTTATTTGAGTTTTACCAACTTCTTTGTATGTGGTAATGTTGTCCTAAAACATGGCCAGAAAAAAAAAGGTTGTTTTAACCACTTCTTTGTATCTTTCTGAAACTTAGCTAGGGAACACTTGTCTAAGTTTTAACAACTTTTCTGTGTGAGGAAGCTCCATCCTGAGACTTCTTTGAGCTTTAGCAAATATATTGCTTGTAAGATTCTGTTTTGAAATATGGCCAAAAAGATTTCCTTGACTTTCAACAATTTTGCTGTAGGCGGAAGTTTCGTTCTGAAACTTAGATATAGGAAGCTTCTTTGAGTGTTAACAACTTTTTTGTATGAGAAAACTCTGTTCTGAGACTTGGCCAATGGGGGACTTATTTGAGTTTTACCAATTTCTTTGTATGTGGAAATGTTGTCCTAAAACATGGCTAGAAAAAAACGTTTGTTTCAACTACTTCTTTATATCTTCCTGAAACTTAACTAGAGCAAGCTTGTTTAAGTTTTAACAACTTTTCTGTGTGAAAGAGCTCTATGCTGAGATTTGGCCAACGAGAACTTCTTTGAGTTTTAACAAATATATTGCATGTAAGGTTCTCTTTTGAAATATGGCCAAAAAGATTTCCTTGACTTTTAACAACTTTGTTGTAAGTGGAAATTTTCTCCTGAAACTTAGCTAAAGGAAGCTTGTTTGAGTGTTAGCAACTTTTTTTGTATGAGGAAACTCTGTTCTGAGACTTGGCCAATGGGGGACTTATTATGAGTTTTAACAACTCCTTTGTATATAGAAATGTTGTCCTAAAACATGGCCAGAAAAAAAACGTTTGTTTTAACCAGTTCTTTGTATGTGGAACTTCTGTCCTGAAACTTACCTAGGGAGCACTTGTGTTTAAGTTTTAACAACTTCTCTGTGTGAGGGAACTCTATCCTGAGACTTGGCCAACGAGAGCTTCTTTGAGCTTTAACAAATATATTGCATGTAAGGTTCTCTATTTAAATATGGCCAAAAAGATTTCCTTGACTTCTAACAATTTCATTGTAAGTGGAAATTTTATCCTGAAACTTAACTAGAGGAAGCTTGTTTAAGTCTTAACGACTTTTCTATGTGAGGGAGCTCTATGCTGAGATTTGGCCAACGAGAACTTCTTTGAGTTTTAACAAATATATTGCATGTAAGGTTCTCTTTTGAAATATGGCCAAAAAGATTTCCTTGACTTCTAACAACTTTGTTGTAAGTGGAAGTTTTCTCCTGAAACTTAGCTAAAGGAAGCTTGTTTGAGTGTTAGCAACTTTTTTTGTATGAGGAAACTCTGTTCTGAGACTTGGCCAATGGGGGATTTATTATGAGTTTTAACAACTTCTTTGTATATGGTGATGTTGTCCTAAAACATGGCCAGAAAAAAAGCG
>NW_019216577.1:0-1572 GCF_002532875.2 Varroa jacobsoni | reverse complement strand
TGAGGAAACTCTGTCCTGAGACTTGGCCAATGGGGGACTTATTTAAGTTTTAACTTCTTTATATGTGGTAATGTTGTCCTAAAACACGGCCAAAAAAAACGTTTGTTTTAACCACTTCTTTGTATCTTCCTGAAACTTAGCTAGAGAACACTTCTTTAAGTTTTAACAACTTTTCTGTATGAGCGAACTCTATCCTGAGACTTGACCAACGAGAACTTCTTTGAGTTTTAACAAATATATTACATGTAAGGTTCTGTTTTGAAATATGACCAAAAAGATTTCCTTGACTTTTGACAATTTTGTTGTATGCGGAAATTTTTTCTGAAACTTGGCTAACGGAAGCTTGTTGGAGTGTTAACAACTTTTGTTTGTATGAGGAAACTCCGTCCTGAGACTTGGCCAGTGGGGGACTTATTTAAATTTTAACTTCTTTGTATGTGGAAATGTTGTCCTAAAACATGGCCAAAAAAAAACGTTTGTTTTAACCATTTCTTTGTATCTTCATGAAACTTAGCTAGAGAACACTTCTTTAAGTTTTAACAACTTTTCTGTGTGAGCGAACTCTATCCTGAGACTTGACCAACGAGAACTTGGGTTTTAGCAAATATATTGCATGTAAGACTCTGTTTTGAAATATGGCCAAAAAGATTTCCTTGACTTTTAACAATTTTGCTGTAAGCGGAAATTTGGTCCTGAAACTTAGCTAAAAAAAGCTTGTTTGAGTGTTAGCAACTTTTTTCTATGAGGAAACTCTGTTCTGAGACTTGGTCAATGGGGGACTTATATGAGTTTTAACAACTTTGTATGTCGAAATGTTGTCCTAAAACATGGCCAGAAAAAAAACGTTTGTTTTAACCACTTCTTTGTATCTTCCTGAAACTTAGCAAGAGAACACTCGTTTAAGTTTTAACAACTTTTCTGTGTGAGGGAACTCTATTTTGAGACTTGACCAACGACAACTTGAGTTTTAGCAAATATATTGCATGTAAGATTCTATTTTGAAATATGGCCAAAAAGATTTCCTTGACTTTTAACAATTTTGTTGTATGCGAAAATTTTGTCTGAAACTTGGCTAAAGGAAGCTTGTTTGAGTGTTAACAACTTTTTTCTATGAGGAAACTCTGTTTTGAGACTTGGCCAATGGGGGAGCTATATGAGTTTTAACAACTTCTTTGTATGTGGAAATGTTGTCCTAAAACATGGCGAGAAAAAACGTTTGTTTGAACCGCTTCTTTGTATCTTCCTGAAACTTAGCTACAGAATACTTGTTTAAGTTTTAACAACTTTTCTGTATGAGGCCACTCTATCCTGAGGCTTGACCAACGACAACTTGAGTTTTAGCAAATATATTGCATGTAAGATTCTATTTTGAAATATGGCCAAAAAGATTTCCTTGACTTTTAACAATTTTGTTGTATGCGAAAATTTTGTCTGAAACTTGGCTAAAGGAAGCTTGTTTGACTGTTAACAACTTTTGTTTGTATGAGGAAACTCTGTTCTGCGACTTGGCCAATGGGAGACTTATTTAAGTTTTAACTTCTTTGTATGTGGAAATGTTGTCCTAAAACATGG
>NW_019216576.1:0-1571 GCF_002532875.2 Varroa jacobsoni | reverse complement strand
AAACAATAAATTTAACCTTTAAACAAACTATTTATGAAAACTAAATTAATTTATTTGGCAATTGCCTTATTAAGTTTGGCAAAATTATCAATGGCACAAGAACCAATTTCTACTCTTACTATTAATCCCAACATCGCCACAATACTTCAAGGTTCATTACTATGTGGTGATGAGGTGAAAAGGATATCATCTGTACCAATTACATTAAAGGATAAATGGTATGTAAATTCAAAGGCTTGAATTAGATACACTAAAAAGAGAAATACAATTAAATTATTATTTCAAAACACCAGATGCTAGTTTGCCTTTTGTGAATCCTTTGAGAGATACATTAGTTACAACTCTAAATGAATATCTTCCTAAGAACTTGTCTTTACACCTCAATGAAGCTAACTTAAGTTGGACCTTTAACGAAACTTATTTTCTAGATGATACTCTTGTGTCCAAAATACCCATGTTGTCATTATATAATGTAGAAGTAAATCCATTTCAAAAGTGTTTTACTGTTGAAAAAACTTGTGGAAAATTGCAAGTTGTTAGACATGAAGTAAGGCCAATTTGTTCTGGATATGGAGTGATTTCGAAGTATGGGATTAGTTTAAATAAAACAGTAACTTATTCAGAAAAACAGGGAATAAAGGATACGATTTACAATACAATTGCAGAATTATCATTCGAAGATTCAATAGCTCAATATGCTGTAGTTTGCTTGGCTGTAGGTAATATCGTAAGAAGAGATACTCTTAATTTTTCCAATATAACAGATAGAGTATTTAATGATTTTAAAATTATTGAGAAAAAAACACAAGTGGTTTATTGCGTAACCACTCCATGCAATCCTGTGGAATATAATTTGGTATATAACTTAGGTGAAGTTAATTTGCCCTTATGTTTACAAACAGGAATTGAAACAGAATTGCCCCAAAATGAATTAGTTTACCCAAATCCAGCTACTGATAAATTGTTTGTGAAAGGAGTATCTGAAATTACCTTAACAGATGTATTAGGAAATAAATCAACTTTAAAAGGGAACGGAGAGTTTGATATAGATAGATTAAAGACTGGGTTGTATTTGCTTAACTATGAGATTAATGGGAGCAATTATTCAACCAAAATATTAATTCAATAAATGAAAAAAGGTTATTTAATAGTATTTTGCTTCATGATAAGTGCGATGATTGTTTCTTGTAAAAAAGATTCAATTCCAACTCCTGTGAATAATAATAACGGAGTTTATTTCTCAAGTGTGAAAAGAATAGTGCAACAAAATTGTCTTTCTTGCCATAGCTCAACTGGTACTTGGCAAGGTAGACCATTTAAGCTTGATAATGACAGCGAAATAGCAGCTGGATATACTTCAATAAAAGCATCAGTTGCTGATCCTGCTACCTTTACCAATAGAAGAATGCCTCAAGGAGCTTCATTAACTCAGTCGCAAATTGATACCATAGTTGCTTGGTATAACAAGGGTGGAAAAATTACAGATTAGAAACAAAAATGGCTCAAATTTAATTTTGAGCCATTTTCTCATTTTAAGCTACTGCACTTTTAAATTCAAATATTGTTATTTC
>NW_019216574.1:0-1575 GCF_002532875.2 Varroa jacobsoni | reverse complement strand
TCTGTATGTGGAAATGTTGTCCTAAAACATGGCAAAAAAAAACGTTTGTTTTAACCCGTTCTTTGTATCTTCCTGAACTATAAATAGAGAACACTTGGTTAAGTTTTAACAACTTTTCTGTGTGAGGAAACTCTATTTTGAGACTTGACCAACGAGAACTTGGGCTTTAGCAAATATATTGCATGTAAGATTCTGTTTTGAAATATGACTAAAAGATTTCCTTGACTTTTAACAACTTTGTTGTATGCGGAAATTTTATCTGAAACTTGGCTAAAGGAAGCTTGTTTGAGTTTTTCTGTGTGAGGGAACTCTATCCTGAGACTTGGCCAACGAGAACTTCTTTGAGTTTTAACAAATATATTGCATGTAAGTTTCTGTTTTGAAATATGGCCAAAAAGATTTCCTTCACTTTTAACAATTTTGTTGTAAGCGGAAATTTTGTCTGAAACTTGGCTAAAGGAAGCTTGTCTGAGTGTTAACAACTTTTGTTTGTATGAGGACACTCTGTCCTGAGACTTGGCCAATGGGGAACTTGTCTAAGTTTTGACTTCTTTATATGTGGAAATATTGTCCTAAAGTATGGCCAGAAAAAACGTTTGTTTTAACCACTTCTTTGTATCTTCCTGAAACTTAGATAGAGAACACTTGTTTAAGTTTTAACAGCTTTTCTGTATGAGGAAACTCTATTTTGAGACTTGACCAACGAGAACTTGGGTTTTACCAAATATATTCCGTTAACGTTCTGTTTTGAAATATGGCCAAAAAAGATTTCCTTGACTTTTAACAATTGTGTTGTAAGCGGAAATTTTGACTGAAACTTGGCTAAAGGAAGTTTATTTGAGTGTTAACAATTTTTTTATATGAGGAAACTCTGTCCTGAAACTTGGCCAATGGGGGATTTATATAAGTTTTAACTTCTTTGTATATGGAAATGTTGTCCTAAAACATGGCCAAAAAAAAACGTTTATTTTAACCACTTCTTTGTATCTTCCTGAAACTTAGCTAGAGAACATCTGTTTAAGTTTTAACAGCTTTTCTGTTTGAGGAAACTCTATTTTGAGACTTGGCCAACGAGAACTTCTTTGAGTTTTAACAAATATATTACATGTAAGATTCTGTTTTGAAGTATGGCCAAGAAAGATTTCCTTGACTTTTAACAATTTTGTTGTATGCGGTAATTTTGTCTGAAACTTGGCTAAGGGAAGCTTGTTTGAGTGTTAACAACTTTTGTTTGTATGAGGAAACTCTGTCCTGAGACTTGGCCAATGGGGGACTTATTTAAGTTTTAACTTCTTTATATGTGGAAATGTTGTCCTAAAGCATGGCTAAAAAAAAACGTTTGTTTTAACCACTTTTTTGTATCTTCCTGAAACTTAGCTAGAGAACATCTATTTAAGTTTTAACAACTTTTCTGTGTGAGGAAACTCTATCCTGAGACTTGGCCAACGAGAACTTCTTTGAGTTTTAACAAATATATTGCATGTAAGATTCTGTTTTGAAATATGACCAAAAAGATTTCCCTAACTTTTAACGATTTTGTTGTATGCGGAAATTTTGTCTGAAACTTGGCTAAAG
>NW_019216573.1:0-1575 GCF_002532875.2 Varroa jacobsoni | reverse complement strand
TACTTTTGAATTTAATTTATCAACTTTTTTAGCCATTTTTTCTGATTTAGAATTTAAAGCTTGAGACTTTGCATTTCGATAATTATTTAAAGAATTACCAATTTTAGAATTAGTTCATTTTTTAGCAAATCTATTTCTAGAACTATGTTTAGCGGTTTTTCCTAAAATCCCTGTTGCAGCAATTCCAGCAATTCCTCCAATTGTGGCAGATTTTAAAGTAGCTGCAGATTTGATAGCCATTTTTTTAGCAACTTGAGATCTAGTTGAATTGTTATTTGTTGAATTTGGGTTTTGTAAAACAAATAAATCGCCAAACCATTCAGAAATGGAAGAAATTGACAAAACTAATCCGATAAGCATTCCCAACATAATAATCATTGAATGAGTTTTAATTCCCTCACTATGTGGTTTATTTGAAAATTCTTCTAAAATACTTGGAATATTACTAATTATTTTCATGCCCATTATAAAAAAGAAATAACCTAAATAAACCCCTAAAACTCCAAATATATTTTCTAAAAACATATTTTTTCAAGACTGTAATTTTTCTCCTTCATCGCGAATTTGCATAATAACAGGAACTGGTGCAGCGATAGCTAGTCCTAAAACTTTAAAATATTTAAGCATAATCGTTGAAGATAACTTATAAAACATGTAAATTGTTATTCAAGCGCTAACAATCGAAATAATAGGATTTCACTGACCACTTGTAAATCAATTTGTAGGATACTCAGAAACTCTATCTGGATTTATAATTCAATCATTTTGAGAACCTTTAAATGCTAAATATTTAATTTGTCAAACAATAGAATTTGATTTGTGATCATTTACATTTGTTTGTGTAAAAATAATTGAAATTAATCATGCAGCGCCTTTATATAAAAATAAAAGAGCAACTATAATTAGTGGAATTAACATAATTAATCCAAAAGATTTAATGAACATTTTGCTTGAAACTATAAAATTAGTTCATAATCGTTCTCCTGAATGTAAGTAACCTTGAATAATCTGGTAAAAAAATAAAAACAATGCAACTAGAAAAGCAAACCCAACAAAATATAAAAATTCTGGTGGAATATTTCTAACATCAACACTTTTATTTTGAAAAATTATAATTTGAAATAAGTCAAAAACTAAAAAATTAAATATTTTTTCAAAACCATCAATTATTGCTAAAATTGGTCCCACAAAAAGATATCAAATTGCCTTACCAATTCCGTTTAGAATTCAATTAACCATTTTTTCTCCTTTCATTTTTTCAAAACAAGGAATCACAAAAAGTAGTTAAACAAATAAAAAAACAACCACTTTTTGTGATTGTTTTAATATACATAATTAAATAAAACCTTTAAAATTAAAAAGTTCTAACTAAAATATGTAATTTATTTGTTTTGTTAAATTAATTATAACATATTTTATTGCCATAATTTAGGTCATTTAGAACGATCCTTTTCAATTTTTGAATTAAAATCTCATCTTCCTTTTTGAGTAACTTCACTAACATTTCAACTTGAAAGATTTTGATTAAAATTAGTTGCACTTTCAAATATGGAGAACATATTAGTTACATTGCTT
>NW_019216572.1:0-1575 GCF_002532875.2 Varroa jacobsoni | reverse complement strand
GTGCGGCTGGTACTCACTCAACCCGGCCACGCTGCAGAACCCGGTCGGCAAGGCGCCGCCGTGCTGGAACTGCGGCGACCGCCACGGGTGGAGCGGCAGCTTCGTCAAGCATGGGCCTGACGCGAAATGGTCGGGCCTCGTGCAGCCGGCTCCTGCCGCCGCCTGATTTCCCATACCTTGCCGACGCTGATGGACTATTCGCCCGACTTTGGCGGCTTCGCCCGCTCCAGCACCGCACGCGCCCAGTCGTCGCCGTGCTGCTTGACCTTGGCCTTGAGCGCCGTTGTCATGCGGAGGGTGTGCCGTTCGGTGAGGGCTTCATCTGGCGGCGCTGGCGGCCGGCCACGGGGGCGTTTTGCTTCTTTCATTCCCTCAGTTTACGTCAGACAAATAATGCTTGCAAAGTCGCATTTGTTGGCGGACAATAAATGCACCGAACGACGCAACGGAGCAGAGTAAATGACCAGCATGAACGCAGCGCACGGTTATGGCATCAAGCACAAGGAAACGGGCTTGTTCTTTGCCGGCTTCAACGTCAACAACGAGCCGACCTGGGGCGCCGAATGCGATGCAAAGCACTACGACCAGGATGCTGCCGCTCAGCAAGCGCTGCTGTTTGCGAGCTTCGGCATCAAGGCTCAGAAGAAGCCGGTGGCTCTGTGAGCGCGCCGCATGTCTGCGAGGCCTGCAGTGCTTGCAATTTCTGCAAGCACTGCGGCGCAACCATCAAGGATTCCTTGACAGTTCCCCCACTGACTCGGCAGAAGATCGACGACATCATGACCCAGCACTACCCGCTGGAATCGCTGCTGCGAGAGAACGTGGACGCTTTCGAGGCGTGTGTGCGCGACATCGAGAAGGCGCTAGGGGTGAGCGCTGCGGCATCAGAAGTCGGGGCAACAAGTAAGGAGTTCCTACAAGTTGCGCAGAGAGACACGCAGCGGCTTGACTGGCTGGAACAAAACCCGGGAGTCAAGCTGGAAAGGCTGCGCACCACGCCGCGCGATGGAGCGCTTCTCTACTGGAGGATCGAGGACAGAGATGGCGAGTACGTGGGGGGCTGGACCGACCCCGAGGACGCGCCGACCCTTCGCGCCGCCATTGATTAAGCAATGGGCCGTTCTAGGACCACGGGAAAGCAGCCGTGAGCCGCCGCGCGATGCAACGTGGCGCCGCCGAGGCCAACGCGGAGAGCGTTGACCCGGCCCGAATGGCGCAGGCCCGCCGCATCGGCGAGGCCATGGGCACGCTGGCAGCAGCACTGAACCGCTGCATGACCGAGGATGAGGTGCGCCGCATCGTCCGCGAAGAACTGGCTCGCGACCTTGAAGAGCGCAAGGCAAAGATGCGAGCCTTCGTGGCCGAGGTCCACGGTGCCGGCGACGCAGCCGGTGACCCGATCATGGATTCGCGCTGCGAGTACCTCTACCCGCCCTCTGGCCGCTGCGACAAGTGCGGCAACGTCCACGACGGCAAGCCGCCAGTTGTTGGCCTGCCAGGCTGAATCCCAGCCCCCTGCCACACACACTATGACTAACCAACCCCAACCCACCCCGCCGAGCTTCTGCCCAGTCC
>NW_019216571.1:0-1577 GCF_002532875.2 Varroa jacobsoni | reverse complement strand
AATCTTACACGCAATATATTTGTTAAAACTCAAAGAAGTTCTCGTTGGTCAAGTCTCAAGATAGAGTTTCCTCATACAGAAAAGCTGTTAAAACTTAAACAAGTATTCTCTATCTAAGTTTCAGGAAGATACAAAGGAGTGGTTAAAACAAACGTTTTTTCTGGCCATGTTTTATGACAACATTTCCACATACAAAGAAGTTAGAACTTATATAAGTCCCCCATTGGCTAAATCTCAGAACAGAGTGTCCTCATACAAACAAAAGTTGTTAACACTCAAACAAGCTTCCTTTAGCCAAGTTTCACGCAAAATTTCCGCATACAACAAAATTGTTAAAAGTCAGGGAAATCTTTTTGGTCATATTTCAAAACAATATCTTACATGCGATATATTTGCTAAAGCCCGAGTTCTCGTTGGTCAAGTCTCAAGATAGAGTTTCCTCATACAGAAAAGCTGTTAAAACTTAAACAAGTATTCTCTATCTAAGTTTCAGGAAGATACAAAGGAGTGGTTAAAACAAACGTTTTTTCTGGCCATGTTTTAGGACAACATTTCCACATACAAAGAAATTAGAACTTATATAAGTCCGCTATTGGCCAAATCTCAGAACAGAGTGTCCTCATACAAACAAAAGTTGTTAACACTCAAGCAAGCTTCCTTTAGCCAAGTTTCAGACAAAATTTCCGCATACAACAAAATTGTTAAAAGTCAAGGAAATCTTTTTGGCCACTTTTCAAAACAGAATCTTACATGCAATATATTTGCTAAAACCCAAGTTCTCGTTGGTCAAGTCTCAAAATAGAGTTTCCTCATACAGAAAAGTTGTTAAAACTTAAACCGGTGTTCTCTAACTAAGTTTCAGGAAGATACAAAGAAGTGCTTAAAACAAACGTTTTTTCTGGCCATGTTTTAGGACAACATTTCCACATACAAAGAAGTTAAAACTTAAATAAGTCCCCCATTGGTCAAGTCTCAGAACAGAGTTTCTTCATACAAACAAAAGTTGTTAACACTCAAACAAGCTTCCTTTAGCCAAGTTTCAGACAAAATTTCCGCATAAAACAAAATCGTTAAAAGTCAAGGAAATCTTTTTGGCCATATTTCAAAACAGTATCTTACATGCAATATATTTGCTAAAGCCCAAGTTTTCGTTGGTGAAGTCTCAGGATAGAGTTCCCTCACACAGAAAAGCTGTTAAAACTTAAACAAGTATTCTCTATCTAAGTTTCAGGAAGATACAAAAAAGTGGTTAAAACAAACGTTTTTTTCTGGCCATGTTTTATGACAACATTTCCACATACAAAGAAGTTAGAACTTATATAAGTCCCCCATTGGCTAAATCTCAGAACAGAGTGTCCTCATACAAACAAAAGTTGTTAACACTCAAACAAGCTTCCTTTAGCCAAGTTTCAGGCAAAATTTCCGCATACAACAAAATTGTTAAAAGTCAGGGAAATCTTTTTTGTCATATTTCAAAACAGAATCTTACACGTAATATATTTGTTAAAACTCAAAGAAGTTCTCGTCGGCCAAGTCTCAGGATAGAGTTCCCTCACACAGAAAAGTTGTTAAAACTT
>NW_019216568.1:0-1580 GCF_002532875.2 Varroa jacobsoni | reverse complement strand
CCATCTGGCCATGGTGGCAGAGAAGAAAGCCATCTGGTACTGGACATCCCTAACAAGTTTGGTCATCTGGCTGTTGCGGTAAAAAAGAAAGTTATCTGGTAATTCAAAGTCCCAACGAGTTTGGCCATCTAGCCGTTTCGATGATAAAGAAAGTTATCTGGTAATTCAAAGTCCCAACGAGTTTGGCCATCTGGCCGTTGTGGCAGATCAGAGAGTCATTGTTACTTAAAAGCTCAAACGAGTTTTGCCATCAACATCGAGAACCACCTGGTACTTGAAAACCTTAACGTGTTTGGCCGTTTAGCCATTGCGGCAGAGAAGAGAGCCATCTGGTACTGGACAGCCCTAACAAGTTTGGTCATCTGGCGGTTGCGGCGAAAAAGAAAATTATCTGGTAATTCAAAGTGTCCAACTGGTTTGGCCATCTAGCCGTTTCGGTGAAAAATAAAGTTATCTGGTAATTCAAAGTTCCAACGAGTCTGGCCATCTGGCCGTTGTGGCAGATAAAAGAGTCGCTGGTACCTAGAAGCCCAAACGAGTTTTGCCATCAACATCGAGAACCACCTGGTACTTGAAAACCTTAACGAGTTTGGCCGTTTAGCCATTGTGGCAAAAGAGAAAGCCATCTGGTATTGGACATCCCTAACAGGTTTGGTCATCTGACTGTGTCGGTGAAAAAGAAAGTTATCTGGTAATTCAAAGTCCCAACGAGTTTGGCCATTTAGTCGTTTCGGTGATAAAGAAAGTTATCTGGTAATTCAAAGTTCCAACGAGTCCGGCCATCTGGCCGTTGTGGAAAATAAAAGAGTCGCTGGTACTTAAAAGCCCAAACGAGTTTTGCCATCAACATCGAGAACCACCTGGTACTTGAAAACCTTAACGAGTTTGGTCGTTTAGCCATTGTGGTAAAGAAGAAAGGCATCTGGTACTGGACATCCCTAACAAGTTTGGTCATCTGGCTATTGCGGTGAAAAAGAAAGTTATTTGGTAATTCAAAGTCCCAACGAGTTTGGCCATCTGGCCGTTGTGGCAGATCAGAGAGTCATTGTTACTTAAAAGCTCAAACGAGTTTTGCCATCAACATCGAGAACCACCTGGTACTTGAAAACCTTAACGTGTTTGGCCGTTTAGCCATTGCGGCAGAGAAGAGAGCCATCTGGTACTGGACAGCCCTAACAAGTTTGGTCATCTGGCTGTTGCGGTGAAAAAGAAAGTTATCTGGTAATTCAAAGTCCCAACGAGTTTGGCCATCTAGCCGTTTCGATGATAAAGAAAGTTATCTGGTAATTCAAAGTCCCAACGAGTTTGGTCATCTGGCCGTTGTGGCAGATAAGAGAGTCACTGTTACTTAAAAGCTCAAACGAGTTTTGCCATCAACATCGAGAACCACCTGGTACTTGAAAACCTTAACGTGTTTGGCCGTTTAGCCATTGCGGCAGAGAAGAGAGCCATCTGGTACTGGACAGCCCTAACAAGTTTTTTGTCATCTAGCTATTGCGGTGAAGAAGAAAGTTATCTAGTAATTCAAAGTGTCCAACGAGTTTGGCCATCTAGCTGTTTCGGTGAAAAAGAAAGTTATC
>NW_019216567.1:0-1581 GCF_002532875.2 Varroa jacobsoni | reverse complement strand
AAATAGTTTTTATACAGGTTTAATAAAAAACATTGGGCTCTATTATGTAGATGCGTCTTTTAAGTTAGAAAATAAGCAACGATGGTCTCATAACATTGGTCTTGTATTTCATTCAGAATACGAAACTGAGCTACTGAATAGGACCCGTGGATACTTAAGATATGCTTTACAAATTCCTATTAAAAACAAGTTGAAATTTTCGGCTGGAATAAATAGTGGGTTTTATAATTATGCTATATCAAGTACATTGAGTAGTGCAGGACGATCGATGTTTACTCCCGATGCTTCTATTGGCTTATGGTTAAATAGTCTAATTTTCAATATCGGATTATCTAGCAATCAAATTTTTGAATCTACTTTAGAATCAAGTTCTAGAAAATATTATTTAGGCCGGTATTTAAATTTTATGGGAGATTATAAATATAAATTTTCACCTCACAGCAATGTCGTTTTTGCGGTAAAAGCATACAAAAGCAATGGCTACTATAACGGATTAGAGTCAAACCTTACTTTTAATATTGTCAAAAACTTTTCAGTTGGAGTACTTTACTATAATCAACAAGGTATTGGAGCACATGCTAGCATCAATCAAATTGCTATCAATAATATTTGTAGCGACTTCTCATTTACTTATTTTCAACCAATGTTTCAACTTAATAATTTAAGCAGCAATCGAATAGAAATTCTTCTTAAAGTTTACTTAAAACAAAGTAAAGAATAAATTTATTTTACTTCCAATTTTTGTTTGTAATCGTTGTGAATTGTTTTGATTTCAACGATATACATTCCTTTTTTCAATAGCATATTCTCATTTTCTAAGGTAATGGTAGTATTCGCAACCACATCATCAATTAAAAATGTATGTAATAATGTACCTTTTAAGTCAAATAATGAAACTTTGGCAATCCCTTCTTCATCGCCTAGAATAGCATTTAATGCATTTCCTTCTTCAAGAGGGTTGGGGAATAAATTTAATTCTTTATGCCAGCTTTTCCCATTAATAAATTCAATCTTTGAATACTCAAATTTCTTATCAAAATCAACTTGTTTTAATCGATAATAATTGGCCAATATAACATTTGAAATCTTATCGATATAGACATATTCAGTTTCACTATTTTTTGTTCCTGAACCTTTTATTTCTGCAATTTTTTCAAATCCAATTCCATCATGAGAACGTTGAATCTCAAAATAATCATTATTGATTTCGTTTGCTGTTTTCCAACTCAATTTATTAAAGTCGTTTTCATTTTTAGCATTGAAATAAATAAAATCTACTGGCAGTGCTAGCGACGAGGTTGTTTTATTTGAGCCTGTCCATCTCGAAAACGATGTGATACTAGACAAACTTAATGTATTTGAGGATGTGTTAACAGCTGTACTGATTTGTTGAGTCCAAGTGCTATATGGTGAATCTGATTTATACAATATAAAATCTGTTTCGTCTTGTCCATTTAGTTCATCATCAATATAATGAAACACCATCGTTCCATTTAATGATACATCTGTTGCTGGTGTTATGTCAAAATATCTTTTAATACTTGATTTACCTGCTCCTGTGCTTGCTGTCCCTGTTACTCT
>NW_019216566.1:0-1580 GCF_002532875.2 Varroa jacobsoni | reverse complement strand
GGGGGTTAGAATTCTCTATCAGGGCTTAGGGCTTAGGGGGGTTAGAATTCTCTATCAGGGCTTAGGGCTTAGGGGGGTTAGAATTCTCTATCAGGGCTTAGGGGTTAGAATTTCTATCAGGGGTCTATCAGGGGGGTACTATCAGGGGTTAGAATTCTCTACTAATTATAGATATTCTCTACGCAAATTTCTGGATATTCTCTACACTCTGAAGTTTTCTGACTATCAGAATGCTAATTTAATCAGAATGTTAACTTTTTCCAAAGTTGCTGGTTGCTTACTATCAGGGGGGTTGCTGGTTGCTGACTATCAGGGGGTTGCTGACTATCAGGGGGTTAAGCGTTAGAATTCTCTACTGACTGGAGCGTTAGAATTCTCTACTGACTGGCTGAGTATCAGGGGGTTAAGCGTTAGAATTCTCTACTGACTGGCTGAGTATCAGGGGGTTAAGCGTTAGAATTCTCTACTGACTGGCTGAGTATCAGGGGGTTAAGCGTTAGAATTCTCTACTGACTGG
Source organism: Varroa jacobsoni (assembly GCF_002532875.2). Classification (NCBI taxonomy): domain Eukaryota; kingdom Metazoa; phylum Arthropoda; class Arachnida; order Mesostigmata; family Varroidae; genus Varroa; species Varroa jacobsoni. The sequence continues at coordinate 1,063 of NW_019216566.1, read as the reverse complement.
CTGAGTATCAGGGGGTTAAGCGTTAGAATTCTCTACTGACTTCTCTATCAGGGGCTTATCACGGGGTTAAGCGCTCTACTGACTTCTCTATCAGGGGGTTATCACGGGGTTAAGCGTTAGAACTCTCTGACTGACTATCAGGGGGTTAAGCGCGTTAGAATTCTCACTGACTACCAGGGGGTTAAGCGCGTTAGAATTCTCACTGACTACCAGGGGGTTAAGCGCAATTCTCTACTGACTGTCAGGGGGTGTCAGGGGGTTGTAATAGGGATCTCCACGTGACTGTCAGGGGGGTGGGGGGTGGATCTCTACCTACCTGACCGACTGTCAGGATTGTTGTAATAGGGATTGTTGTGGATCTCTAAGTGACTGTAAGGATTGTTGTAATAGGGATCAGGGTCTGAGTGTCAGGATGGTTGTAATATGGATCAGGGGTCTGACTGTCAGGATGGTCGTAATAGGGATCAGGGGTCTGACTGTCAGGATAGTTGTAATAGGGATCAGGGGTCTGACTGTCAGGATGGTTGTAATAGGGATCAGACTGCCAGGGGGGGGTTGTATCGGAGGGGTCTGACTATCAGGGGGTTGTATCTGAATAGGGATCAGGGGTCGTATCGGACGTGTCTATATTATATCTATTACCGTATCTGTATTGTGGGGTTCTGTATTGTATCCTGGGTTCTGTATTGTATCTGTATTGTGGGGTTCAGTATTGTATTTTATATTGTATCTGTATTCTTACCGTAATTTTTCTCTACTCACTATCAGGAGTTAATGTAGCGTATCTGTATTCTTATCTACTACTGCCTATCAGGGGTTAATGTAGCGTATCTGTATTATCTACTACTGACTATCAGGGATTAATGTAGCGTATCTGTATTCTTATCTATTACTGACTATCAGGGGTTAATGTAGCGTGTCTACTGGGTTGTGTACTATGTAGTATTGCATCTGTTGATATCTACTGACAATCAGGGGAGGGGATTGTGTCTACTGACTATCAGGGGTTTACGTAGTATTTATCTACTGACTATCAGGGAGTGTATCTACTGGGTTGTATTAT
>NW_019216565.1:0-1582 GCF_002532875.2 Varroa jacobsoni | reverse complement strand
CCACTACCACCACCACCACCACCACCACCACCACCACCACCACCACCACCACCACCACCATTACTACTACTACTACTACTAGAATCCCCCTTTTCAACCTTCTTCTTAATAAGAATTATCCTCTCTAAACCCCCTGAAACATCACAAACGAAAATCCAACAATTCTATACCACCTCATAATCGATTATCGCTACTATCCTGTTGGCATTAAGTTAAGTTTAGTTGAAAACGATTTGGTGTGAAGTGGCGCTTGGCCTGATGTGATTACCTACCTGTCACTGATCCAATTCAATTGTTACTCTACTTAATCGTACTATATCAGGTCGTAGCTGTGGTCTGGTCAGTTATAATAGGATTTGCCGTGCTCGCGCATCCCCCGCGACCTCAAAAGCGTTCTTGAGCGCTAGAATTTCTTGAAGCCCTTAGCCTATTCGATCTTTTACATTATTTATGCTATTATTATTACTTGCGGACATTCCTTTAGGCCCTGTTATGCGAGCTAAAATCTACGACAAATTGCTAACTATCTGTTCTGTAATGCTCCTCTTGCTACCGCTGCACAGAATAATGATCACTGCACTTCATAACCGTAATAATGGTGAAGGCTACTGACATATAGCTCTATGGTACAGATGCCAGTTACCACTACATCATACAAGGATGTCATTATTTGGAAACTAACACGTGTTCCTTATTCTTAACTACTTTTTTTTGGTGAAATTAAACGGGGACCGGATGTCGGGAGTCGTGGAGTAGGACGAGGGTTTTTCGGGGGAATTACTTCGAGCCCAATTCGAATCAAATTAGGAAACAGTACATCAACTCAACCACAAATGATAGACTTTTTTTTTCTTTGATTTTGCATCTATGAAATAGTCAAATCGTTGATTGCTATTGCGCCAATCACTCGTTGAGACTTCTCGCTGACATGTACGCCTGAAACTTGTTGCTCTATCTTAACATGGCATACACCGACAGGTTGTCAACCAAGCAGACGGAGAGTAGAAAATATGATCATTTTTTTTAACACTAATCGTTGCTAATGAGTTGAACACGAGCAGTATTTTTATACGTTGGTGTATACCAAAACGCAATATAGGGATCGTAAAGGTAAGAGAAAGTGAGAGGACAGCTATATATACGCTGTTAATGTGAGTGAGGACTCAATACATACACATACTGTTTTTTGTATTTCCTATAGCTTGAGGCAGTCAGAGTTGGCTGCTCTGTTCGAAATGTGCCGAGTATTCACCATATATATTGGCACCCGTTGTGCTTGAGCTACTAAAACCAAAGATTTATCTGTACATTCCGTGTTGTTCTCGAGAAAGCATTTGAAGTCTTCGAGATATATCTATATAAGAATATATATAATATATATTGAAAGAACGGATGCTAAGAACGCGCTTTCGGTGACCACTACTTAAGTACCCTTACAATCGTACGATGAACAAAGCTACCCTGAAATATATATATAATTGAGAGAAAAGGAAGAGTGTCCGTATATGGGCCGTTTTGGTAAAGTAGCAATAGTGGCTACTAAATGTCATATATCAAAATATTAATATAAATATCTATATAT
>NW_019216564.1:0-1584 GCF_002532875.2 Varroa jacobsoni | reverse complement strand
AAAGAAGTTCTAGTTGACCAAGTCTCAGGACAGAGTTCCCTCACGCAGAAAAGTTGTTAAAATTTAAACAAGTGTTCTTTAGCCAAGTTTCAGGAAGATATAAAGAAGTGGTTGAAACAAGCGTTTTTTTCTAGTCATGTTTTAGGACAACATTTCCACATACAAAGAAGTTGGTAAAACTCAAATAAGTCCCCCATTGGCCAAGTCTCAGAACAGAGTTTCCTCATACAAAAAGTTCTTAACACTCAAACAAGCTTCCTTTATCTAAGTTTCAGAACAAAACTTCCGCCTACAACAAAATTGTTAAAAGTCAAGGAAATCTTTTTGGCCATATTTCAAAATGGAATCTTACATGCAATATATTTGCTAAAGCTCAAAAGAGTTCTCGTTGACCAAGTCTTAGGACAGAGTTCCCTCACACAGAAAAGTTGTTAAAACTTAGACAAGTGTTCCCTAGCTAAGTTTCAGGAAGATACAAAGAAGTGGTTAAAACAACCGTTTTTTCTTTTGGCCATGTTTTAGGACAACATTTCCACGTATAAAGAAGTTAAAATTTAAATAAGTCCCCCACTGGCCAAGTCTCAGGACAGAGTTTCCTCATACAAACAAAAGTTGTTAACACTCAAACAAGCTTCCGTTAGCCAAGTTTCAGACAAAATTTCCGCATACAACAAAATTGTTGAAAGTCAAGGAAATCTTTTTGGCCATATTTCAAAACCGAATCTTACATGCAATATATTTACTAAAACCCAAGTTCTCGTTGATCAAGTCTCAAAATAGAGTTTCCTCATACAGAAAAGCTGTTAAAACTTAAACAAGTATTCTCTAGCTAAGTTTTAGGAAGATATAAAGAAGTAGTTAAAACAAACGTTTTTTTTTGGCCATGTTTTAGGACAACATTTCCACATACAAAGAAGTTAAAACTTAAATAAGTCCCCCATTGGCCAAGTCTCAGGACAGAGTTTCCTCATACAAACAAAGGTTGTTAACACTCAAACAAGCTTCCGTTAGCCAAGTTTCAGACAAAATTTCCGCATACAACAAAATTGTTAAAAGTCAAGAAAATCTTTTTGGCCATATTTCAGAACAATCTTACAGGCAATATATATGCTAAAACCCAAGTTCTCGTTGGTCAAGTCTCAAAATAGAGTTTCCTCATACAGAAAAGCTGTTAGAACCTAAACCAGTGTTCTCTAGCTAAGTTTCATGAAGATACAAAGAAGTGGTTAAAACAAACGTTTTTTTTGGCCATGTTTTAGGACAACATTTCCACATACAAAGAAGTTAAAATTTAAATAAGTCCCCCACAGGCCAAGTCTCAGGACAGAGTTTCCTCATACAAACAAAAGTTGTTAACACTCAAACAAGCTTCTTTTAGCCAAGTTTCAGACAAAATTTCCGCATACAACAAAATTATTAAAAGTCAAGGAAACCTCTTTGGTCATGTTTCAATACAGAACCTTACATGCAAGATATTTGCTAAAACCCAAGTTCTCGTTGGTCAAGCCTCAGGATAGAGTTCCCTCACACAGAAAAGTTGTTAAAACCTAAACCAGTGTTCTCTAGGTAAGTTTCATGAAGATA
>NW_019216563.1:0-1584 GCF_002532875.2 Varroa jacobsoni | reverse complement strand
CTTTTTTGAAATATGGCCAAAAAGATTTCCTTGACTTTTAACGATTTTGTTGTATGCGGTCATTCTGCTTGAAACTTGGCTAAAGGAAGCTTGTTTGAGTGTTAACAACTTTTGTTTGTATGAGGAAACTCTGTCCTGAGACTTGGCTAATGGGGGAGTTATTTAAGTTTTAACTTCTTTGTATGTGGAAATGTTGTCCTAACACATGGCCAGAAAAAAACGTTTGTTTTAACCACTTCTTTGTGTCTTCCTGAAACTTAGCTAGAGAACACTTGTTTAAGTTTTAACAACTTTTCTATTTGAGGAAACTCTCTCCTGAGACTTGGCCAACGAGAACTTCTTTGGGTTTTAACAAATATATTACATGTAAGGTTCTGTTTTGAAATATGACCAAAAAGATTTCCTTGACTTTTAACAATTTTGTTGTATGCGGAAATTTTGTCTGAAACTTAGCTAAAGGAAGCTTGTTTGAGTGTTAATAACTTTCGTTTGTGTGAGGACACTCTGTTCTGAGACTTGGCCAATGGGGGACTTACATAAGTTTTAACTTCTTTGTATGTGGAAATGTTGTCCTAAAACATGGCCAGAAAAAACGTTTGTTTTAACCACTTCTTTGTATCTTCCTGAAACTTAGATAGAGAATACTTGTTTAAGTTTTAACAGCTTTTCTGTATGAGGAAACTCTATTTTGAGACTTGGCCAACGAGAACTTCTTTGAGTTTTAACAAATATATTACGTTAAGATTCTGTTTTGAAGTGTGGCCAAAACGATTTCCTTGACTCCTAACGATTTTGTTGTAAGCGGCAATTTTGTCTGAAACTTGGCTAAAGGAAGCTTGTTTGAGTGTTAACAACTTTTGTTTGTATGAGGAAACTGTCCTGAGACTTGGCCAATGGGGGAATTATTTAAGTTTTAACTGCTTTGTATGTGGAAATGTTGTCCTAAAACATGGGCAGAAAAAACGTTTGTTTTAACCCGTTCTTTGTATCTTCCTGAAACTTAGCTAGAGAATACTTGTTTAAGTTTTAACAGCTTTTCTGTATGAGGAAACTCTATTTTGAGACTTGACCAACGAGAACTTGGGTTTTAGCAAATATATTGTATGTAAGATTCTGTTTTGAAATATGGCCAAAAAGATTTCCTTGACTTTTAACAGTTTTGTTGTATGCAGAAATTTTGTCTGAAACTTGGCTAAAGGAAGCTTGTTTGAGTGTTAACAACTTCTGTTTGCATGAGGAAACTCTGTCCTGAGACTTGGCCAATGGGGGACTTGTTTAAGTTTTAACTTCTTTGTGTGTGGAAATGTTGTCCTAAAACATGGCCAAAGAAAAACGTTTGTTTTAACCACTTCTTTGTATCTTCCTGAAACTTAGCTAGAGAACACCTGTTCAAGTTTTAACAACTTTTCTGTGTGAGGGAACTCTATCCTGAGACTTGGCCAACGAGAACTTCTTAGAGTTTTAACAAATATACTACATGTAAGGTTCTGTTTCGAAATATGACCAAAAAGATTTCCTTGACTTTTAACAATTTTGTTGTATGCGGAAATTTTGTCTGAAACTTGGCTAACGGAAGCTTGCTTG
>NW_019216562.1:0-1583 GCF_002532875.2 Varroa jacobsoni | reverse complement strand
GCACCGTTAAAAAACAGTTTACTTCCTTCTCGAAGTTTGGTAATGAGATAAGTTTTACAAAACTCATTATGAGGAATTAAATAGATTTTATCATCAGGATTTACAGCATCAATTCTTTTAGCTACAGGTAATACTTTTTGAAGTTCAGCAATTTGGTAGTTCAATTGTGAATCGGAAACTTTGGTACTTTCATGTGGATTTTTCTGCAATACCAATCTTGCAACAGAATCCAATGTTTTAGCCACATCACCAGACAAATACAAGTAACGATAAGCTAACTTGATGTTGTTAGGATTAGAAACATCATACATCAAAAATCCTTTGGCAATTAATTCATCTGGGGTAGATTTTGGTTCAAAATATTGGTTTAAAATGTGCTTTGGAAAAACGTATAACCAAGCATCTAATTCGTCTTGTGTAATTTGTTTATTGTATAGTTCATAGATTTCTTTGAAGCCATTAACTAACTCTTTGGGATTACCTTTTACCAAAGTTTTCATAGACTTTTCAAACTTCTTTTTAGTAGAAGATTTGTCTGTGATGGTGTTTAAGATGATTTGTTCTGGTTTGACAATTGGTGTTTCTTCAACTTTAGGAGTTGGTTTTTCAACTACTTTTGGTTGAATTATTGGTTGAGGTTCTGCTTTCTTATCTTCAGAAAGTGAAGCTGGAAACTTGGTCTCTAAAGCTTTGATAAGAGTATTTAATGAAGCTTGATTATCAGCATCAATGCTTGAAAAATTGGAGGTAGCTATTACTAAATTATCGTATAAGTCTTTGATTTTAGGGTTTTCAACTTTAGACCAGTTTACTAAAGATTGGAAAATGATGGCTTGCGTTTACATAGTTCTTGTTTTGCTGCAAGTACAATGAAATATTGGTCAGGTGGAGTGGATTTTAATGTAATGGAGTGAATATTTTATAAAAGTATATCATTTAAGTTTCTAAAAAGTATATTTGTTTCATAATATAGTTTTATGATAAAAAATATCAAAAAAATAAAAAATTTTGGAATATTTCAGAATTATCAATTGGATTCTAAGTTACCCCATTTTTTGCAATTCAATCTTTTTTATGGTTTGAATGGAGCAGGGAAAAGTACCTTATCCAAATTGTTTAGAAATCTTGAATTAAAATCTAATCATAAAGATTTTACTGAAGCTCAATTTGAAATTGAGCTTATAAACGGCGATAAAGTTAACCATTATTATTTCGGAGAAATCCCTGAAATAAGAGTTTTTAATCAAGACTTTGTAAGAGAAAATATTAATCTATTTGATGCGACTACTAAACCAATAATATTCATTAGTGCTGAAAAAATTCAAGAAAAACTAGATTTAGAAAAACATAAGGATGATTTAAAAGCAAAAAACATAAAGATTGAGCAGAAGAAAAAAGATTTAGAGTTAATTAAAAAAGAAACAGATAAATGCCACGCAGATTCAGGGAAAGCAATTAAAGATTTCTTTTTAGAAACAATACACGCAAAAGTTACATATAACAAAGCTACATCCGAAAATATTTGGAATAAAATGAAAACCGTGGGGAATTTCACCTCAGAATATATTTTATCTGAAATAGAA
>NW_019216560.1:0-1588 GCF_002532875.2 Varroa jacobsoni | reverse complement strand
TCTCTAGCTAAGTTTTAGGAAGATACAAAGAACTGGTTAAAACAAACATTTTTTCTGGCCATCTTTTAGGCCAACATTTCCACATACAAAGAAGTTAAAATTTAAATAAGTCCCCCACTGGCCAAGTCTCAAGACAGAGTTTCCTCATACAAACAAAAGTTGTTAACACTCAAACAAGTTTCCTTTAGCTAAGTTTCAGACAAAATTTCCGCATGCAACAAAATTGTTAAAAGTCAAGGAAACCTTTTCGGTCATATTTCAAAACAGAACCTTACATGTAATATATTTGTTAAAACTTAAAGAAGTTCTCGTTGGCCAAGTCTCAGGATAGAGTTTCCTCACACAGAAAAGTTGTTAAAACTTAAACAAATGTTCTCTAGCTAAGGTTCAGGAAGATACAAAGAAGTGGTTAAAACAAACGTTTTTTTTTGGCCATCTTTTAGGACAACATTTCCACATACAAAGAAGTTAAATAAGTCCCCCATTGGCCAAGTCTCAGAACAGAGTGTCCTCACACAAACAAAAGTTGTTAACACTCAAACAAGCTTCCTTTAGCTAAGTTTCAGACAAAATTTCCGCATGCAACAAAATTGTTAAAAGTCAAGGAAATCTTTTCGGTCATATTTCAAAACAGAACCTTACATGTAATATATTTGTTAAAACTTAAAGAAGTTCTCGTTGGCCAAGTCTCAGGATAGAGTTTCCTCACACAGAAAAGTTGTTAAAACTTAAACAAGTGTTCTCTAGCTAAGGTTCAGGAAGATACAAAGAAGTGGTTAAAACAAACGTTTTTTTCTGGCCATGTTTTAGGACAACAATTCCACATACAAGGAAGTTAAAACTTATATAAATCCCCCGTTGGCCAAGTCTCAGAACAGAGTGTCCTCATACAAACAAAAGTTGTTAACACTCAAACAAGCTTCCTTTAGCCAAGTTTCAGACAAAATTGCCGCTTACAACGAAATCGTTAAAAGTCAAGAAAATCTTTTTGGCCGTATGACAAACAGAGTCTTACATGTAATATATTTGCTAAAACTCAAGTTCTCGTTGGTCAAGTCTCAGTATAGAGTTTCCTCACACAGAAAAGTTGTTAAAACTTAAACAAGTATTCTCTATCTAAGTTTCAGGAAGATATAAAGAAGTGGTTAAGACAAACGTTTTTTCTGGCCATGTTTTAGGACAACATTTCCACATACAAAGAAGTTGAAACTTATATAAGTTCCCCATTGGTCAAGTCTCAGAACAGAGTGTCCTCGTACAAATAAAAGTTGCTAACACTCAAACAAGCTTCCTTTAGCCAAGTTTCAGACAAAATTTCCGCATACAACAAAATTGTTAAAAGTCAGGGAAATCTTTTTGGCCATATTTCAAAACAGAAACTTACATGCACTATATTTGTTAAAACTCAAAGATGTTCTCGTTGGCCAAGTCTCAAAATAGAGTTTCCTCATACAGAAAAGCTGTTAAAACTTAAACAAGTATTCTCTATCTAAGTTTCAAGAAGATACAAAGAAGTTGTTAAAACAAACGCTTTTTTTCTGGCCATGTTTTAGGACAACATTACCACATACAAAGAAGTTGTTGCAAC
>NW_019216559.1:0-1588 GCF_002532875.2 Varroa jacobsoni | reverse complement strand
ATGTATAAAGAAAGAAAACTAAAACGAATTGTTATCTTCTTATATACCGAAAGTGAAAGATAACAGGAATGTCTTTTCTACTACACTAAAGGACTGAAGGAGAGAAACTTTTCCTATTAGATTATTCTTTAAACTATGTACGTGAGCTGCTCGTGCGTAGTGGGCAAAGTGAGAGAACGAAAGGAAAAAAATGAGCGGTTTTAGAGAACTGAAAATGTTCACAAGTATCTGATTCATATGGTAAGTAACCAAAAAATGGAAACACAATCCAGCAAAAAAGCTATGTACGACGTACTTCTGGCAGCACGAGTTAGAGCGACACCAGACGTAATTATAGAGAAAATGACCTTCTATGTATTCGAAGGAAAGAAACATGTAAAACAACATAAAGTAAAGGCAACTTGAGAAACATTTATGGGTTTGAATGAAGTCATTCTCAATCAAACTTTATGCATTAAAATTTTCAAATAATTGGTAAATCTTAACCGTGTCGTTGTCGTCGAAGAACTGACGTACTGGTCGTTATCATGAAACAGTGCCCCTGTAAACACAGGTATACTCCAACATTCGATTTAGCGTAGCCTATCAATCAAGTCCTAATATGGATCTGTTCATTATTTGTTACGGACTTTTGAAGGTAACAGCTGCCAACCCTGCGCCCACCTACGATTTGTCGTTCGTATAGAATAAGCAATTTATGATTAGCCACTTTGTCCTTTGCGATCGCTAGCTTCATTCAAGGCTTGTCCGCCCTTGTCAATCAATGCTAAAACTCAGCCGAGTAACAATTATTATTAAAAACATAACAGTATGCAACCTTTTCTTACTTATTGCTTATAGTTTACACAATCTCTAAGACTGTAAGTTAATAGTATATTACAATTGACTGAAAGTTGAATTTTATCAAATGCACATGTATACGAATATCAACAGTTACTGTGAACTTTGTCTATTTGTTTTATCTACTAGTAAGTTATAGTTTCGATAACTACTGGCGAAAAACTGACTCTGGATAACATTACAAAAATAGGGTAACTTTTATTTTTGATCCAGTTCCACATTGGAGCGCTTCAGCCGATTTCGTTGGAGACATTGTATCAGCTGTTGATATACAGTCGCGGCCAAAAAAAGCAAACTTTTAGTACAAAAAAAAGCAAAGATTAGGTAAATGTTTGCGTTAATAAGAACCTATATCAATTGACCGACGATCAGATTTAGCCTAACTGACTCTAATTTAGATTTCGTGCTCTAATAATAATAGAGCGGTCTCTATTATTAGCATTTTAATATAGTAAATAATAATAGTCTCTATCGTTAGCATCATTACCCCTACTAACTGAACAGTTACTGGTCCACCGATCAGACTGAATCATACAGCAGTAAGATTTGGAGTATTGTTAAATGGGCAAATTGGTGCAGATATCTTCGGAACGAGCACTCTGAAGATACAGGACACGGAATATTACGGTAATCGTTCATTCCAGATTTCCTAATCTATTGTCAGTGATTTGTACAAGAGTTTTGTGATTCTTATACACTTGCCTTTCTAATAGTTGGGTGGTAGAATTAAAGATAATAGAAAATGGCT
>NW_019216558.1:0-1590 GCF_002532875.2 Varroa jacobsoni | reverse complement strand
CTCTCTTAATCAGTCACCAGACCCTCCCAATCGGTCTCCGGATTCTTCTAATTAGTTCCCGGAATCAATTGTCAGACTCTACCAGTCAGTCTCCGGATTCGTCTAATCAGTTCCGGGAATCAATTGTCAGACTCCCTTAATCAGTCACCAGACCTTCCCAATCGGTCTCCGGACTCTTCTAATTAGTTCCCGGAATCAATTGTCAGACTCTACCAGTCAATCTTCGGATTCGTCTAGTCAGTTCCTGGAATCAATTGTCAGACTCTCTTAATCAGTCACCAGACCCTCCCAATCGGTCTCCGGATTCGTCTAATAAGTTCCTGGAATCAATTGTCAGATTCCCTTAATCAGTCACCAGACTTTACCAATCGGTCTCCGGACTCATCTGATTAGTTCCCGGAATCAATTGTCAGACGCTCCCAGTCAGTCTTCGGACTCTTCCAATTAGTTTCCGGAATCAATCGTCGGACTCTCCTAGTTAGTCTTCAGACTCTTCTAATCAATTTTCGGAGTTAGTTGTCAGAGTCTCCTAGACAGTCTTCGGACTCTATCAGTTTTCGGAATTAGTTGTCAGACTCTCCTAGTCAGTCTTCGGACTCTATCAGTTTTCGGAATCGTTGTCGGACTGTCCCAGTCAGTCGTCGGACTCAATTAGTTTTCGGAACTAGTTGTCGGACTATTCTAGTCGGTCTTCGGATCTTTCTAATCAGTTTCCGGAATTAATCGTCGGACTCCCCTAGTCAGTGATCAGACTCTTATAATCAGTTTTCGAAATTAGTTGTCGGACTCTCCTAGACAGTCTTCGGACTCTATCAGTTTTCGGAATCAATCGCCGGACTATCCTAGTCAGTGATCGGAGTCTTCTAATCAGTTTCCGGAACCAGTTGTCGGACTCTTCTAGCCAATCTTCGGATTCTTTTAATCAGTTCCGGAATCAGTTGTCGGATTCTCCTAGTCAGTCTTCGGACCCTTCTAATCAGTTTCCGGAATCAACCGTCGGGCCCTCCTAGTCAGTCCTCGGACTTTTCTAATCAGTTCCCGGAATCAGTTGTCGGACTCTCCTAATCAGTCTTCAGACTCTTCTAATCGGTTTTCGGAATTAGTTGTCGGACTCTCCTAGACAGTCTTCGGACCCTATCAGTTTTCGGAATTAGTTGTCAGACTCTCCTAGACAGTCTTCGGACTCTATCAGTTTTCGGAATTAGTTGCCAGACTCTCCTAGTCAGTCTTCGGACTCTATCAGTTTTCGGAATTAGTTGTCAGACTCTCCTAGTTAGTCTTCGGACTCTTCTAATCACTTTCCGGAGTCAGTTGTCGGACTCCCCTAGTTAGTCTCCAGGCTTTTCTAATCAGTTTTCGGAATTAGTTGTCGGAGTCTCCTAGTCAGTCTTCGGATTCTTTTAATCAGTTTCCGGAATCAGTTGTCGGAATCTCCTAGTTAATCTTTGGACTCTATCAGATTTCGGAACTAGTTGTCGGACTCTTCTAGTCAGTCTTCGGACCCTTCTAATCAGTTTCCGGAATCAACTGTCGGACCTTCCTAGTCAGTCTTCGGACTCTTCTAATTAGTTTCAGGAATCAATCGTCGGA
>NW_019216556.1:0-1589 GCF_002532875.2 Varroa jacobsoni | reverse complement strand
CTGTCAACGATAGCGAAAATGTCGATAACTGGACCAGTTTAGGATTTTCATGAAAAAATTAGGAGTCTCTTTAGTAGACGAATAGAAGTAATCCTACCGCCCTGATAGGTTTGTCCAGCAAGTTTCGATTTTCCAGATTCCATAGTACTTAACTTATAACCAAAAAGAAAGCAAATATATGATTTCAGGAAAAGGATGTAATTAGCTAAAAATGAGAATAGTATTATTGATGGTTTTGTTTTTTCAATTGTCAATTAATTGTATTTGTTTCGCTCAAAAAACATCTCATTCTCAAAAAGATATTTTAAGTACAAAAATAACTATCAAGCTTGATTCTGTTTCAATAAAGCAAGTTATACTAGCCTTAAACAAACAGAATCAAGTTCATTTTTCTTATTTGAATAATGATATTCCTATAGCAAAAATTGTAAGAATTAATTTTGAAAATACCCGATTAGATTCTATTTTAAGCTATTTATTTCAAGGCACTTATGTTAAGTATTATCAAGTATCTAAGCAAATAGTTTTGAAGTTAGAAGATCCACATTTTGAAGAGAAAATTGATTCACAATTTGTATCAAAACCAACTGAAAACAAGTTAATTATAATAAAAGATACGATTACTGAAATTAAAGTTGATAGTACTTGGTATTTGAAAAATAATAAAGGGAAATACATTTTTAACTGGAATAAAAAGGGAAAAGAATTTTCACTTGATACCCTTGAAATAACAACTTATAACGATACCATTATTAGTTCAACTGATACTTTAACTTCGGCTAAAAAAACAGTTAAAAAGAGATTTAAAGTTAAAAATTATAGAAATAGTTCATTGCCTACAAGCTATCATAAGTTGGCGGTTTCAGTTTTTATAAATCCATTGTTCAGTTTTAGAACTTTGAAAAGTAGTTCTAGTAGTGAAACTACATTAAGAGATAAAGTTGAATATGGTAAATTGGGATTTGGAGGTGGTTTAACAATTCAATATTTCCCACTTAAAAATTTCTTTATAGAATCGGGTCTTCAATACAATTCGCTTGGCGAAAATGGTTCATATAGTGGTTATTACAATCGTCCTCCATTAAACCAGGGTGGTCAACCAAATAGAAAAGATACTAGTATTCAATATTCGAATACATATAATTATATTGGTATACCACTTTGTATTGGTTTTAAAACTCAAAATAGATTAAGTGTAGGGATTTCAACTGGTATGATGTTTAATTATTTGATTTCTAATGCTACTAATTATCCTGCTTACAAGTCGTATTTGCCCCAACAACCTCCTCAAGGTGGTGGTGGACAAACGCCTCCTGAAGCGAATAATTACTATTTTAAAGAGCTAGATGTCAATTCTCATCAACTCAATAGTTTAAATTATGCTTATTTGTTAAATATCGAAACAGGATTTAAAATAACTCCAAAACTTTCAATTTTATTAAAGCCAACATTTATTTATTCACTTACAAATATCTATAAATCTGGAGATGTAACTACTTCAAAACTATATGGTTTTGGATTGAATTTTGGAATTACTAAATATTTTCACTGATTCAATTTCAAATATTCAGCAGAAGTTTATAAAGGTT
>NW_019216555.1:0-1592 GCF_002532875.2 Varroa jacobsoni | reverse complement strand
TGGCAGATAAGAGAGTCACTGTTACTTGAAAACCCAAACGAGTTTTGCCATCAACATCGAGAACCACCTGGTACTTGAAAACCTTAACGAGTTTGGCCATCTGGCCATTGTGGCAAAGAAGAAAGCCATCTGGTACTGGACATCTCTAACAAGTTTGGTCATCCGGTTGCGGTGAAAAAGAAAGTTATCTGGTAATGCAAAGTCCCAACGATTTTGGCCATCTGGCCATTGTGGCAGAGAAGAAAGCCATTTGGTACCGGACATCCCTAACAAGTTTGGTCATCTGGCTGTTGCGGTGAAAAAGAAAGTTGTCTGGCAATTCAAAGTTCCAACGAGCCTGGCCATCTGGCCGTTGTGGCAGATAAAAGAGTAGTTGGTACTTAAAAGCCCAAACGAGTTTTGCCATCAATGTCGAGAACCATCTGGTACTTGAAAACCTTAACGAATTTGGCCGTTTAGCCATTGCGGCAGAGAAGAGAGCCATCTGGTACTGGACAGCCCTAACAAGTTTGGTCATCCGGCGGTTGCGGTGAAAAAGAAAGTTATCTGGTAATGCAAAGTCCCAACGATTTTGGCCATCTAGCCGTTTCGGTGATAAAGAAAGTTATCTGGTAATTCAAAGTCCCAACGATTTTGGCCATCTGGCCATTGTGGCAGAGAAGAAAGCCATTTGGTACCGGACATCCCTAACAAGTTTGGTCATCTGGCTGTTGCGGTGAAAAAGAAAGTTGTCTGGCAATTCAAAGTTCCAACGAGCCTGGCCATCTGGCCGTTGTGGCAGATAAAAGAGTAGTTGGTACTTAAAAGCCCAAACGAATTTTGCCATCAATGTCGAGAACCATCTGGTACTTGAAAACCTTAACGAGTTTGGCCGTTTAGCCATTGTGGCAAAGAAGAAAGCCATATGGTACTGGAATGCCCTAACAAGTTTGGTCATCTGGCTGTTGCGGTGAAAAAGAAAGTTATTTGGTGATTCAAAGTCCCAACGAGTTTGGTCATCTAGCTATTGCGGTGAAGAAGAAAGTTATCTGATAATTCAAAGTCCCAACGAGTTTGGCCATCTGGCCGTTGTGGCAGATCAGAGAGTCACTGTTACTTAAAAGCCCAAACGAGTTTTGCCATCAACGTCGAGAATCATCTGGTACTTGAAAACCTTAACGAGTTTGGCCGTTTAGCCATTGTAGCACGGAAGAGAGCCATCTGGTACTGGAATGCTCTAACAAGTTTGGTCATCTAGCTATTGCGGCGAAGAAGAAAGTTAACCGGTAATTCAAAGTCCCAACGAGTTTGGCCATCTAGCCGTTTCGGTGAAAAAGAAAGTTGTCTGGTAATTCAAAGCTCCAACGAGTCTGGCCATCTGGCCGTTGTGGCAAATAAAAGAGTCGCTGATACTTAAAAGCCCAAACGAGTTTTGCCATCAACGTTGAGAACCGTCTGGTACTTGAAAACCTTAGCGAGTTTGGCCGTTTAGCCATTGTAGCAGGGAAGAGAGCCATCTGGTACTGGAATGCCCTAACAAGTTTGGTCATCTGGCTGTTGCGGTGAAAAAGAAAGTTGTCTGGTAATTCAAAGTGCCAACAAGTTTGGCCATC
>NW_019216554.1:0-1591 GCF_002532875.2 Varroa jacobsoni | reverse complement strand
GGCCAAGTCTCAAAATAGAGTTTCCTCATACAGAAAAGCTGTTAAAACTTAAACAAGTATTCTCTAGCTAAGTTTCAGGAAGATACAAAAAAAGTGGTTAAAACAAAAATTTCTTTTTTGGCCATGTTTTAGGACAACATTTCCACATACAAAGCAGTTAAAACTCATATAAGTCCCCCATTGGCCAAGTCTTAGAACAGAGTGTCCTCATACAAACAAAAGTTGTTAACACTCAAACAAGCTTCCTTTAGCCAAGTTTCAGACAAAATTTCCGCATACAACAAAATTATTAAAAGTCGAGGAAACCTCTTTGGTCATGTTTCAATACAGAACCTTACATGCAATATATTTGCTAAAACCCAAGTTCTCGTTGGCCAAGTCTCAAAATAGAGTTTCCTTATACAGAAAAGCTGTTAAAACTTAAACAAGTATTCTCTAGCTAAGTTTCAGGAAGATACAAAGAAGTGGTTCAAACAAACGTTTTTTTTTGCCATGTTTTAGGACAACATGTCCACATACAAAGAAATTAAAACTTAAATAAGTCCCCCATTGGCCAAGTCTTAGAACAGAGTGTGCTCATACAAACAAAAGTTGTTAACACTCAAACAAGCTTCCTTTAGCCAAGTTTCAGACAAAATTTCCGCATACAACAAAATTGTTAAAAGTCGAGGAAATCTTTTTGGTCATATTTCAAAACAGAACCTTACATGCAATATATTTGCTAAAATTCAAGTTCTCGTTGGCCAAGTCTCAAAATAGAGTTTCCTCATACAGAAAAGCTGTTAAAACTTAAACAAGTATTCTCTAGCTAAGTTTCAGGAAGATACAAAAAAGTGGTTAAAACAAACGTTTTTTTTTGCCATGTTTTAGGACAACATGTCCACATACAAAGAAGTTAAAATTTAAATAAGCCCCCATTGGCCAAGTCTCAGAACACAGTTTCCTCATACAAACAAAAGTTGTTAACAGTCAAACAAGCTTCCTTTAGCCAAGTTTCAGACAAAGTTTCCGCATACAACAAAATTATTAAAAGTCAAGGAAACCTCTTTGGTCATGTTTCAATACAGAATCTTACATGCAATATATTTGCTAAAACTCAAGTTCTCGTTGGCCAAGTCTCAAAATAGAGTTTCCTCATACAGAAAAGCTGTTAAAACTTAAACAAGTATTCTCTAGCTAAGTTTCAGGAAGATACAAAGAAGTGGTTAAAACAAACGTTTCTTTTGCCATGTTTTAGGACAACATTTCCACATACAAAGAAGTTAAAACTTATATAAGTCCCCCATTGGCCAAGTCTTAGAACAGTGTCCTCATACAAACAAAAGTTGTTAACACTCAAACAAGCTTCCTTTAGCCAAGTTTCAGACAAAATTTCCGCATACAACAAAATTGTCAAAAGTCGAGGAAATCTTTTTGGTCATATTTCAAAACAGAACCTTACATGCAATATATTTGCTAAAACCCAAGTTCTCGTTGGTCAAGTCTCAAAATAGAGTTTCCTCATACAGAAAAGCTGTTAAAACTTAAACAAGTATTCTTTAGATAAGTTTCAGGAAGATACAAAGAAGTGGCTAAAACAAACGTTTTTTTG
>NW_019216553.1:0-1594 GCF_002532875.2 Varroa jacobsoni | reverse complement strand
AGCAATCAAAGAAATCAACGATTACCCAATTAATGAGCGAATCAAGTTAGCTTCGTTAGCCGCTTATATTGTGATTATTTTTGCCCCAATTTTCTATGCCCCAATGACCAAGTTACGCAACTACACAGTTTTTGTTCCAGAAGAAAAACGGGAAAAGCACCGTTGAAACGAATGATTGATGGGAGCGATGGGGGTTGCTTTTGGTTTAAATTTAATTACACTGTTTGTTCCAAAATTAAATTTAATCTTTAATGTTCCATCCCCAATTGATGAAGTACCAATGGCAACCATTGCTATTGTCATTTTCACCGCAATCGGTCTTTCAATTTTAGTAGCAATTATGAAATTTAGTGAGAGTTTGCTTTTTGAAAAAATTTACCACCAACTACACAAATCAGAAATTAGGATTGCAAAATTTGATTTTGCCAAAAAGCAAAAACGCGATAAAATCAAAAAACTTTACAAAGAAGCCCATTTAAAAGCGAAAAAAATTCGTGAAGAATAATAAAACCGGAATCAATCCCGGTTTTATTTTTTTAAATGGGAAAAAAGACCATTATTGTTAAATTTAAAGATGAGATACAGTTGAGAGGGGGATTAGTTATATGAAACCAAGCTTACTACTATCAGGAGTTGTGGGGTTAGGATTGACAACCACACAACTAGTTCCGCTTAATAACACAAAATCAACAATGAAATTAGAATCAACAAGTACCAATTCTTTCAAAGTAAACATCAATTATGACTTTAAAGATGAATATAAAACTTCATCTAATGACCGAAAAAAATATCTTTGCTGTTGATTGAAATCAATATGCAACAAATTGAAATGAGTTTGTTGCAACATACCCCATTATCGAGATTAATGGGATGTTAGAAGCTGGAATTGAAAATTCTTCATCATTAAGATATGTTTTTCCAACAGTCAATACTGGTTCAAGCTTAGGAGAGAATACTGTATCCCTTCAGTTTGCAGCAAATTATTTTGAAACAGCCGGAAGATACACATCAATCACAGTAAAATTCTGACGTGATAGTTCCACAGTATACTTTAATTGATACGGTTACTTTAAAGGGGGTGTAACAAACAAGGTTCGTGTTGATATTCAATCACTTTTTTTCAAAAATTATATGTAAAGTAAGATGCAAAATAATATAAAAAAATAGGTTTCAAACCTATTTTTTAAATTGAGGTCATTTTTCAGGGTTGTTGGCAAAACCTTCGTATCTAGTAACATTTGCAACATTTCACCTGGAAAGATCTTGGTTGAAACTTGCAGCACGATAAAACATGAACCTCATATTGTTCACCTTTGCTGTATTTCAATTTGTAATATCTTTGTTGAAAGCTTTTGCATGGTTGAAAGCACTATCCATGATCTCCATATTCTTGGTTTTTGCATCTCAGTTTAATGGTTTGCTGTTGTTGTTAAAAGAAGTAGCATGAAGGAACATATGTCCAATATTTTTAACATTCGAGACATCCCAGTTGGAAATGTCTTGGTTGAATTTTGCTGTATTTTCAAACATACGTTCCATAGTAGTAACATTTCTGGTTTTGGCACTCCAAGAAAGAGGTTGACCACCGTTGTTG
>NW_019216552.1:0-1597 GCF_002532875.2 Varroa jacobsoni | reverse complement strand
CGATACCACAGCAGCAATTAAACGTTGGCAATAAATTCACCCCAATTTACTCAAAATGAAAAATTTAAACAAATTAGTAATCACTCTATTAACAACAATTATTATGACATCATTAGTAGCATTTTCGTCAACAAAACAAGGTAAAATCGTAATGACAGTTTCTGTAGAAGTCAAAGACTTTAGTACATGGAAAAAAGGATTTGATGCTGGAGCAGCAATTCGCGAAAAAGCAGGAATTAAAGTAATAAGTATCAGTACTGCTCTTGATAACTCCAATAAGGTATTGGTAATTGAAGAAGCTGAAAGTATTGAAGATGCCAATAACTTCTTAAATAAGTTAAAGTCGATACAAAAAGATGGTGATATCTCTCAATTGGAAGTTAAATTATTTGATAAAGCAGAATAGTAATGTTTCTATCAACCAGCCCATAGATTTAATATCTAAAGGGCTGGTTGAAATTGTTTTAAATATTATTGAACTTCAAAATCAAGGTTATCATTGGCATAAACACCATCATAAAGTTTACTTTCGTGATTGATTAATTCTACTAAAATTTTGTGGTTTCCTTTTTTAAGACCTTTTACTTTAAGTGTTTTCCATTCATCCATGTAGATTTCAGTATTGTCGTCAATTGAAACTCGTACTTTATTGCCAGTTTTAGAAAGTTTTGTATTAAACAACATGAAATCGACTAATATACTTTCACCTTCTCGGCTAGTTGGTAAGTTTAAAAATATCATTGGTTGTTTTAGATTAATTTCTTTTGATTCTTGTGAATCGATATTTAGTTGTGTAAGCTGAAATGAATTGCTGTTTTTTAGGCTAATTCCATTTTCATCACACAAATATGCTGCACATAAAAAAGTGCCTTTAGGTAAAGTTACTTTTTTGTCGGCCTCAAAAATGAATTTTTCTGTACCATTTTCAACTGCAAGTTTTACAGAATGACCATTTACAAAAGGAAATTTTTTAGTGTTGAAATTGAATTTTATTTCACCAGATTTTAGTTTTTCTCCATTCTTGGGTGATAATTGTTCGAATCCAGCTTGTTTGTGAAAACTGTGTGGAGCGAAATCAGATATTGTTAATTCCTCACTTATTGTGTTGGAATTATTTTCTTTCTCAATAGTTATTTTTTCGTGAACAACATATTCTGATTTACTTTCTGTTCTTTCTGATACACCGCAGTTTGAAAGTATTGTTGCAGAAATAATTATCAGTGTGAGATTTTTTATAGAATTTTTCATCTTTTTTATTTCAAAATTAAGCTTTCATTTGTGTTGATAATATGACCTAAGGAGATACATAATATGATTATTATCAGTAAACTATACAATAATTCGATTGAATTTTAGTTTTAATTTAAAAGGTAACTATGTTAAAGAGTTCTATAGTCTTGTTTAGTATCTATTGCTTGAGTATATACTTAATTTGTTCGTGTAAATATCATAAAGAAGTAGTGACGCCAAGTGTAACAATAGACACTATTGATTATGGAAAAGATTCTATCATGTACATTAATGCAAAAAGTAGTAAGAATTATACATGGTATTATTTGAAAGATACATTGTTGTCTCGAAGTAAAGGAAGTGGACA
>NW_019216551.1:0-1597 GCF_002532875.2 Varroa jacobsoni | reverse complement strand
TGGTACTTGAAAACTTTAACGACTCTGGCCGTTTAGCCGTTGTGGCAGGGAAGAGAGCCATCTCGTACTGGGAAGCGTTAACGAGTTTGGCCATTAACATCGAGAATTTTCTGGTTCTTGAAAGCCTTAATGAGTCAAACCATCTGGCTTTTGTGGCAGAAAAGAGAGCGAGCCATCTGGTACTTGAAAGTCCTAACCAGTTTGGTCATCAACATCGAGAACCATCTGGTACATGAAAACTTTAACAACTTTGGCCGTCTAGCCGTTGTGGCAGGGAACAGAGCCATCTGGTACTGGAAAGTCTTAACGAGTTTGGCCATTAACATCGAGAATTGTCTGGTTCTTGAAAGCCTTAATGAGCCTAACAATCTGCCTTCTGTGGCAGAGAAGAGAGCCACCTGGTTCTTGAAAATCCTAACAGGTTTGGTCATCAACATCGAGAACCATCTGGTACGTAAGAAATTTAACGACTTTGGCCGTTTAGCCGTTGTGGCAGGGAAGAGGGCCATCTGGTACTGGAAAACCTTAACGAGTTTGGCCATTCACATCGAGAATTATCTGGTTTTTGAAAGCCGTTGATGAGTCTAACCATCTGGCTGTTGTGGCAGGGAAGAGAGGCACTGGTACTGGAAAGCCTTAACGAGTTTAACCATTAACATCGTGAATTATCTGGCTATTGAAAGCCTTAATGGGTCGCACCATTTGGCTGTTGTGGTGGGGAAGAGAGCCATCTGGTACTTGAAAGTTATAACAAGTTTGGTCATCAACATCGAGAACCATCTGGTACGTAAGAAATTTAACGACTTTGGCCGTTTAGCCGTTGTGGCAGGGAAGAGGGCCATCTGGTACTGGAAAGCCTTAACGAGTTTGGCCATTCACATCGAGAATTATCTGGTTTTTGAAAGCCGTTGATGAGTCTAACCATCTGGCTGTTATGGCAGGGAAGAGAGCCATCTGGTACTGGAAAGCCTTAACGAGTTTGGCCATTCACATCGAGAATTGTCTGGTTCTTGAAAGCCTTAATGAGTCTAACCATCTGGCTTTTGTGGCAGAGAAGAAAGCCAGCCATCTGGTACTTTAAAGTCCTAAGAGGTTTAGTCACCAACATCGAGAACCATCTGGTACTTGAAAACTTTAACGACTCTGGACGTTTAGCCGTTGTGGCAGGGAAGAGAGCCATCTTGTACTGGGAAGCGTTAACGAGTTTGGCCATTAACATCAAGAATTTTCTGGTTCTTGAAAGCCTTAATGAGTCTAACCATCTGGCTTTTGTGGCAGAAAAGAGAGCGAGCCATCTGGTACTTGAAAGTCCTAACCAGTTTGGTCATCAACATCGAGAACCATCTGGTACATGAAAACTTTAACAACTTTGGCCGTCTAGCCGTTGTGGCAGGGAACAGAGCCATCTGGTACTGGAAAGTCTTAACGAGTTTGGCCATTAACATCGAGAATTGTCTGGTTCTTGAAAGCCTTAATGAGCCTAACAATCTGCCTCCTGTGGCAGAGAAGAGAGCCACCTGGTACTTGAAAATCCTAACAGGTTTGGTCATCAACGTCGAGAACCATCTGGTACGTAAGAAATTTAACGACTTTGGCA
>NW_019216548.1:0-1600 GCF_002532875.2 Varroa jacobsoni | reverse complement strand
ATTCCACATACAAAGAAGTGGTTAAAACAAATGCTTTTTTTCTGGTCATGTTTTAGGACAACATTACCATATACAAAAACTCATAATAAGTCCCCCATTGGCCAAGTCTCAGAACAGAGTTTCCTCATACAAAAAAAGTTATTAGCACTCAAACAAGCTTCCTCTAACTAAGTTTCAGGACAAAATTTCCTTTTACAACGAAATTGTTAAAAGTCAAGGAAATCTTTTTGGCCATATTTCAAAAGAGAACCTTACATGCAATATATTTGTTAAAATTCAAACAAGTTCTCGTTGGCCAAGTTTCAAAATAGAGTTCCCTCACACAGAAAAGTTTTAAAACTTAAACACAAATGCTCTCTAGCTAAGTTTCAGGACAGAAGTTCTACATACAAGGAAGTGGTTAAAACAAACATTTTTTCTGGCCATGTTTTAGGACAACATTTCCACATACAAAGAAGTTGTTGAAACTCAAATAAGTTCCCCATTGGCTACGTCTCAGAACAGAGTGTCCTCATACAAACAAAAGTTGTTAACACTCAAACAAGCTTCCTTTAGCCAAGTTTCAGACAAAATTTCCGTATACAACAAAATTGTTAAAAGTCAAGGAAATCTTTTTGGTCATATTTCAAAACAGAACGTTACATGTAATACATTTGCTAAAACTCAAAGAAGTCTCAGGATGGAGTTCTCTCACACAGAAAAGTTGTTAAAACTTAAACAAGTGTTCCCTAGCTAAATTTCAGGAAGATACAAAGAAGTGGTTAAAACAACCGTTTTTTTTCTGGCGATGTTTTAGGATAACATTACCACATACAAAGAAGTTGGTAAAACTCAAGTAAGTCACCCATTGGCCAAGTCTCAGAACAGAGTTTTCTCATACAAAAAAGTTGTTAACACTCAAACAAGCTTTCTTTATCTAAGTTTCAGAACAAAACTTCCGCCTACAACAAAATTGTTGAAAGTCAAGGAAATCTTTTTGGCCATATTTCAAAACAGAATCTTACAAGCAATATATTTGCTAAAACTCAAAGAAGTCTCAGGACGGAGCTCCCTCACACACAAAAGTTGTTAAAACATAAACAAGTGTTCTCTAGCTAAGTTCCAGGAAGATATAAAGAAGTGGTTGAAACAAGCGTTTTTTTCTAGCCATGTTTTAGGACAACATTTCCACATACAAGGAAGTTGGTAAAACTCAAATAAGTCCCCCATTGGCCAAGTCTCAGAACAGAGTTTCCTCATACAAAAAGTTGTTAACACTCAAACAAGCTTCCTTTATCTAAGTTTCAGAACAAAACTTCGGCCTACAACAAAATTGTTGAAAGTCAAGGAAATCTTTTTGGCCCTATTTCAAAATAGAATCTTACATGCAATATATTTGCTAAAACTCAAAGAAGTCTCAGGATAGAGTTCCCTCACACAGAAAAGTTGTTAAAACTTAAACAAGTGTTCCCTAGCTAAATTTCAGGAAGATATAAAGAAGTGGTTGAAACAAGCGTTTTTTTCTTGCCATGTTTTAGGACAGTATTACCATATACAAAGAAGTTGTTAAAACTCAAATAAGTCCCCCATTGGCCACGTCTCAGAACAGAGTTTCCTCATA
>NW_019216547.1:0-1601 GCF_002532875.2 Varroa jacobsoni | reverse complement strand
AGACAAAATTTCCGCATACAACAAAATCGTTAAAAGTCAAGAAAATCTTTTTGGCCATATTACAAACAGAATCGTACATGTAATATATTTGCTAAAACCCAAGTTCTCGTTCGTCAAGTCTCAAAATAGAGTTTCCTCATACAGAAAAGCTGTTAAAACTTAAACAAGTATTCTCTAGCTAAGTTTCAGGAAGATACAAAAAAGTGGTTAAAACAAACGTTTTTTTTTGGCCATGCTTTAGGGCAACATTTCCACATATAAAGAACTTAAAACTTAAATAAGTCCCCCATTGGCCAAGTCTCAGGACAGAGTTTCCTCATACAAACAAAAGTTGTTAACGCTCAAACAAGTTTCCTTTAGCCAAGTTTCAGACAAAATTTCCGCTTACAACAAAATTGTTAAAAGTCAAGGAAATCTTTTTGGTCATATTTCAAAACAGAACCTTACATGTAATATATCTGTTAAAACACAAAGAAGTTCTCATTGGCCAAGTTTCAGGATAGAGTTCCCTCACACAGAAAAGTTGTTAAAACTTAAACAAGTGTTCTCTAGCTAAGGTTCAGGAAGATACAAAGAAGTGGTTAAAACAAACGTTTTTTCTGGCCATGTTTTAGGACAACATTTCCACATACAAAGAAGTTAAAACTTAAATAAGTCCCCCATTGGCCAAGTCTCAGGACAGAGTTTCCTCATACAAACAAAAGTCGTTAACACTCAAACAAGCTTCCTTTAGCCAAGTTTCAGACAAAATTTCCGCATACAACAAAATTGTTAAAAGTCAGGGAAATCTTTTTGGTCATATTTCAAAACAGAATCTTACATGCAATATATTTGTTAAAACTCCAAGAAGTTCTCGTTGGCCAAGTTTCAGGATAGAGTTCCCTCACACAGAAAAGTTGTTAAAACTTAAACAAGTGTTCTCTAGCTAAGGTTCAGGAAGATACAAAGAAGTGGTTAAAACAAACGTTTTTTCTGGCCATGTTTTAGGACAACATTTCCACATACAAAGAAGTTAAAACTTAAATAAGTCCCCCATTGGCCAACTCTCAGGACAGTTTCCTCATACAAACAAAAGTTGTTAACAGTCAAACAAGCTTCCTTTAGCCAAGTTTCAGACAAAATTTCCGCATACGACAAAATTGTTAAAAGTCAAGAAAATCTTTTTGGCCATATTTCAAAACAGAAACTTACATGCAATATATTTGTTAAAACTCAAAGAAGTTCTCGTTGGCCAAGTCTCAGGATAGAGTTCCCTCACACAGAAAAGTTGTTAAAACTTAAACAAGTGTTCTCTGGCTAAGTTTCAGGATAGATTTCCCTCACACAGAAGAGTTGTTAAAACTTAAACTAGTGTTCTCTGGCTAAGTTTCAGGACAAAAGTTCCACATACAACGAAATTGTTAAAAGTCAAGGAAATCTTTTTGGCCATATTTCAACAGAGAACCTTACATGCAATATATTTGCTAAAACTCAAAGAAATTCTCGTTGCCCAAGTCTCAAGATAGAGTTCCCTCACACAGAAAAGTTGTTAAAACTTAAACAAGTCTTCTCTAACTAAGTTTCAAGAAGATACGAAGAAGCGGTTAAAACAAACTTTTTTT
>NW_019216546.1:0-1601 GCF_002532875.2 Varroa jacobsoni | reverse complement strand
TAATACAAAACTCGAAAGTTTAAATTTGTCAGGTAATACGATTAATTATATTGATTTATCATTTCAACAAAATTTAGTTAGACTAGATATCAGTAATAATCTTTTAACTTCTATTGACTTGAGTTATAATGATAAATTAACCGATTTTAATTGCTCTAATAACACTATTTATACTATAAATCTGTCTGCTAATACATATTTAAAAAAATTAAATATTGGGAATAATAAATTAACAAAATTAAATATCCTTAGCAACATTTTACTTGATACATTAGACTGTTCTTTTAATACGATTAAGTCTTTAGATTTAAGTAAAAATACAAATTTGAGTTCTTTAAATTTTTCTAATAATACAATTTCAACAATTGATTTAAGTACAAACTTAGGATTAGAAGAATTTTATTGTAATAATAATTTATTAAGCAATATAGACGTAACAAAATTGACAAGTTTGATAAATTTTAGTTGCAGCAACAATTCTATCTCTACACTCAATCTGGCAAATAACCTTAAATTACAAGCTTTGAATTGCAACCATAATAATATTGGTGTACTCGATTTGAAGAATTGTACCGCTTTAAAAAGTTTAGGATGCACTTATAACCAATTACAGTCATTAGATTTAAATGGATTGACATTATTACAATCGTTTGATTGTAGTTATAATCAACTACAAACACTAATGATTCAAAAAACCTCTATATATAGACTATATTGTACTTCTAACAAACTTACGAGTTTAAATTTGAAAGGAATTCCAATAATGGAGGTTCACGCTACATTAAATCCTGATTTAAATTCAATTTGTATGGATTTTCAAATTGTTAATTTTGATATTTGTACCTATATGGGTCATGGAGTAAACTATTGTATTACTCTTTTCGAATGTGATAATATGTCGGCATGGAATACTAATTGCGTAGAAGGTGTAGAAGGAATTGAAGATATTCAAGCAATTAATAAATTTAATATTTATCCAAACCCTTCAAGTGATTATATTCACATACCAGAAAATTATCAGTTAACAATATTAAATTTATTAGGACAAGAACTGTTAAAATCAACTCAATCAACAATTGATATAAGACATTTAATAGCTGGAGTATATCAAGCAATATTAATAAATTCTAAAGGAGATTTAATTCATCAACAAATTATTAAAAAGTAAATTTTCTTTCCACTAATGTGTACTATTAACTTAGTCAAGTAATTTTTGACACATTATATGACGTAATATCAATAGTTTTGTGTTGTGTTCTCACAAAATTGGGTAGCTTTGATTGTTTAGAAAGAATTGGTCAAAATTAGATTTCTTGATTTAATGAGAGCAAAAATATAATTGAGTTATGTTTGGAAAAAGAATACTAAAAGTTTTATTGTTATCGTCTTATTTACTTAGTTACAGTCTGCTGAAAGGGCAAACATCATCAATCAGTTTTGAAGGTTATATCAATTACAATTCGGATGTTAATTTAGAAAGCATAATACCTTCAAAATGGGGAATAAATACCGATAGTTTAAACCGAGTTGTATTAGATAGCCTTGATTTTGATAGTTTTAGTACATTATATGTAAAAGGTAATTTGGTGAGATTTAAATTA
>NW_019216545.1:0-1604 GCF_002532875.2 Varroa jacobsoni | reverse complement strand
TTAGCTAAAACCCAAGTTCTCGTTGGTCAGGTCTCAAAATAGAGTTTCCTCGCATAGAAAAGTTGTTAAAACTTAAACAAGCTTCCTCTAGTTAAGTTTCAGGATAAAATTTCCATTTACAATGAAATTGTTAAAAGTCAAGGAAATCTTTTTGGCCATATTTCGAGAGAGAACCTTACATGCAATATATTTGTTAAAGCTCAAAGAAGTTCTCGTTGGCCAAGTCTCAGTATAGAGTTCCCTCACACAGAAAAGTCGTTAAAACTTAAACACAAGTGCTCCCTAGGTAAGTTTCAGGACAGAAGTTCCGCATACAAAGAAGCGGTTAAAACAAACGTTTTTTTTCTGGCCATGTTTTAGGACAACATTTCTACATACAAAGAAGTTAAAACTCATATAAGTCCCCCATTGGCCAAGTCTTAGAACAGAGTGTCCTCATACAAATAAAAGTTGTTAACACTCAAACAAGCTTCCTTTAGCCAAGTTTCAGACAAAATTTCCGCATACAACAAAATTGTTAAAAGTCAAAGAAATCTTTTTGGCCATATTTCAAAACAGAATCTTAACGTAATATATTTGCTAAAACCCAAGTTCTCGTTGGTCAAATCTCAAAATAGAGTTTCCTCATACAGAAAAGCTGTTAAAACTTAAACAAGTATTCTCTAGCTAAGTTTCAGGAAGATACAAAGAAGTGGTTAAAACAAACGTTCTCTTTTTGGCCATGTTTTAGGACAACATTTCTACATACAAAGAAGTTAAAACTCATATAGGTCCCCCATTGGCCAAGTCTTAGAACAGAGTGTCCTCATACAAATACAAGTTGCTAACACTCAAACAAGCTTCCTCTAGCCATGTTTCAGGACAGAATTTCCGCATACAACAAAATTGTTAAAAGTCAAGGAAATCTCTTTAGTCATATTTCAAAACAGAACCTTACATGCATTATATTTGTTAAAACTCAAAGAAGTTCTCATTGACCAAGTCTCAGGATAGAGTTCCCTCACACACAAAAGTTGTTAAAACTTAAACACAAGTGCTCCCTAGGTAAGTTTCAGGACAGAAGTTCCGCATACAAAGAACTGGTTAAAACAAACGTTTTTTTTTCTGGCCATGTTTTAGGATAACATTTCCATATACAAAGGAGTTGTTAAAACTCAAATAAGTCCGCCATTGGCCAAGTCTCAGAACAGAGTTTCCTCATACAAAAAAAGTTATTAGCACTCAAACAAGCTTCCTTTAGCTAAGTTTCAGGACAAAATTTCCACTTACAACAAAGTTGTTAAAAGTCAAAGAGATCTTTTTGGCCATATTTCAAAAGAGAACCTTATATGCAATATATTTGTTAAAACTCAAAGAAGTTCTCGTTGGCCAAATCTCAGCATAGAGCTCCCTCACACAGAAAAGTTGTTAAAACTTAAACAAGCTTCCTCTAGTTAAGTTTCAGGATAAAATTTCCACACAATGAAATTGTTAAAAGTCAAGGAAATCTTTTTGGCCATATTTCAAGAGAGAACCTTACATGCAATATATTTGTTAAAGTTCAAAGAAGTTCTCGTTGGCCAAGTCTCAGGATAGAGTTCCCTCACACAGAAAAGTTGTTAGAA
>NW_019216544.1:0-1605 GCF_002532875.2 Varroa jacobsoni | reverse complement strand
GAGAGTGAGTTTTCCTTTAGTATGGTAGAGTAGGAAAAAAAAGAGAGTGAGTTTTCCTTTAGAAAAAAAAAACACAGACTTTTCCTTTTGGTATAGTATAGTAGACAAAAAAAAAACAAAGACTTTACCTTAGTTTTCCTTTAGTAAGGAAAAAGGTAAAGATTATTATAATATATATATATATATATACTATATTATGTAGGGTTTTATTAATAATTAATGAATGTCGTATAATTAAGCAAAGAACAGTAGTAGGGTAAACCGTAGATCTAACAGTGTAGAATGAGTTTGGGCCGTTTCGGAGAAGTTATGGGAATAACTTCTGGGAAATTGGAATGAAAAATATGCTTCTACTATAAACTCTGGTCTTCAAGGGTCCTGAAGAATTTATTTACGCTCCTCCAACACGATCATAGCTTTAGCGTGGGGTCGTACGATCCGCAACAGCTCTGTATCCTATAAATTCGAAACGGGAGTCCGTTGACGAGTACCACAACTCCACCTGCAGTGATTGTCTAATATAGTTCCCTTTAGGCTTCCTCACTACATGGAGAGCACCCTATTCGGTGCTCTGCATACAGTATGAGTTCTGTCTTCGGTACCTACCGCAATGTAATGTCAACGTTACACTGATTATCGAAGACCACTCCACCGATCACAGCAGATATAAAAGCTTGACATACTGTGTATTTATGCAGATCCTGCCGACATTAGCACACCAACCATCTAGTCATCGCATACGAGCTTCGTAGGGTCGTGAAGTATAGCAGATGATTTTTCATGTCGACCAATCGTAAAAGGTACGATTACTCCTTCACGCTTTGAACGGGACGCCTCACAACGGCAACCTGTCGCGCCCCTACAGAAACTGCTTTTCCTTCACGAAGGCCTACATCTCGGGGCGTATAATATCTTCTCGGGCCCGTATTTTCCGTAAGACCAGCACTGGGCTGAGCCTGGTAGAAGCAAGTCCGAATAGGCTTTCGAATACCAAAAGGCTGTCTGTACCTTCAAAGTCTAAATCTTAAGCTTCCGAAAGTACAGAAGCGGTGCCTTGATTTATACCCTCTGTCAAATGATCCTTCATACATTCCAACCTGACAGTTTGGTCGACTACTTTATTTATCTACGATCCCTCGACAACAACAGTAACCGTGTTCGATGATTCTCTTGCTGCCACGAGACTTTGTGTCGTCGCAGTGAAAAAAGAAACTGACTAAAATCCGTTCGTTCGACATATAGCGACAGCGATGGAACTACCTAGGTCTTAAGACGTTAAACGATATAAACATACATTCAATATTCATATACTAGAACGATATATACAATGTCATCGCACAACGTGCGACGTTATATGAACATTCATCATGTATTGTATTCACGCGGAGTCCATATTAGTTTTTGCAGACCAATGGCTAATACGACTAATTTTCTCTGGTTCTGCTTACCCCTTATTTTAACGTGAGTATGATCGACGACGATCTCACGAAAGATCATCATGTTTAACTACTCGTTGACGTGGCTAGGTTAGGTTAGCTTTAGGTTAGGTTAGGTTTAGGTTAGGTTAGGTTTGGTTTAGTTTAGGTTAGGTTAGGTTAGGTTAGG
>NW_019216543.1:0-1605 GCF_002532875.2 Varroa jacobsoni | reverse complement strand
ATATTTACTACAAGAGTATTATTGGCATCTCCACCTGTGTTGTACACTTTAAAAGAACCAGCAACATTGATTGGAGATAAAATTGTTTTGGTTCTCGATGCAGTCGGAGTTCCTTGATCTATCGCAAAATTATAAAAATTATAATTTTTAGACGTTGGATCAATTTGTTGACTTGCATTGTCTGCATTCAAATTAAATGTACCACCAGATGCCATAGTGCTTGAAGTTCCCACGTTAAACAACCTGCCTGCTAAATAATGGTTATAATTTGCAAGATTGAAAGTAATTGTATCATTCACAAGAGGATTAGCATTGTTATTACCTCCTAATGATAAGTTTCCTTTAATAGTAATATCTCCATCGGCAGTTTTAAAAACAGGGCTTGTTACAACCGATGGTGAATTTGCTCTCATATAAATATTCCCATAAGATACTCCTCCTCTCACAACTTGATCTGCATTCAAATCATAAACAGTATTTGAAGTTAAATCAATATTATAAGTTGCAAAATTGGTTGGGAAGTTATTTGTTCCTCTTACATATAATGTAGCATTTGAATTAAGAGAGAATGTATTACTGCCATTTCCTGAAAGTGATGCTCCTGTTTTCAAAACCAAATATTGATTACCAATATTATTTGGATTATTGATTGTAATATTTCCACCTATGGTTAAAGTAGAAGATGTTGCTGGTGCAACGAAACCCAACCAGATTGAACCAAAACAGTTTATTGCTGCTGTACCTAAAGTATAAGCAGACAAACCAGAATAAATAGTTGGATTTGATGTTCCTGTAAAATTAATTGTACCCGATAAATTACAAGTTCCATCAACCCTTATCGCACCTACTATATTTAATGTAGAAGCACCGTCAACAGTTACATTACTATTAATGGTTACCAATACTGTAATTGGTCCAGATGCTCCAGTGGTAGATTTTAAACCTGCTCCAGAAAAAGTAATATTGGTAAATGAAGCATTTGTTAAATCAATTAATTGCGTTGCTGAAGTACTTCCAAAAGTTGTAGTTAATGCTGATGAATAAGTACTACCTCCATCTAATTGAAATTTACCATTAACCGTGAAATTGATATTACTTACAACAACAGTCACAGCATTGGTTGCAAAAAAGTCACCATTCACAACTGAAGCTGAACCAAATATTACCGTATTCGCAGAACCTAATAAACTTATATTTCCAAATGTAACACCAACATTATAAGGTGCTCCTCCACCAATAGACTGTACATTAGTTCCTTCAAATTGAACGATACCACTTGCAGTTGCAACAAATGCAGTTAAAGAAGTTTGATACCAATTTCCAAATACTCTTATTTTTTTACCACCATCATTTAATGTCGCTCCAGCGTTAATTGTAAGTGTACCGTTTACAACTAAGTCATTCATCAATGTATAAGAAACAGAAGTAAAGCTTCTTGAATTGATTGTTACATTATATAAATTAGTGTTAGTGTTTATAGTTAAGTTTTTGTTTAAACCTTCCAAAGCCAAATCCACAAGTCTTGTTGCAGAAGGGAAGAAATTAACAGTTCCATTGTTTGTAAACGGTACACTTACAATTAACGCTGGAGCGACATTAAATGAT
>NW_019216542.1:0-1605 GCF_002532875.2 Varroa jacobsoni | reverse complement strand
TGTCTGAAACTTGGCTAAAGAAAGCTTGTTTGAGTGTTAACAACTTTTTTTTTGTATGAGAAAACTCTGTCCTGAGACTTGGCCAATGGGAGACTTATTTAAGTTTTAACTTCTTTCAATGAGGAAATGTTGTCCTAAAACATGACCGGAAAAAATGTTTGTTTTAACCATTTCTATCTTCCTGAAACTTAGCTAGAGAATACTTGTTTAAGTTTTAACAGCTTTTCTGTATGAGGAAACACTCAAACAAGCTTCCTTTATTTAAGTTCCAGAACAAAACTTCCGCCTACAACAAAATTGTTGAAAGTCAAGGAAATCTTTTTGGCCATATTTCAAAACAGAATCTTACAAGCAATATATTTGCTAAAACTCAAAGGAGTTCTCGTTGACCAAGTCTCAGGACAGAGTTCCCTTACACAGAAAAGTTGTTAAAACTTAAACAAGTGTTCCCTAGCTAAGTTTCAGGAAGATACAAAGAAGTGGTTAAAACAACCCTTTTTTCCGGCCATGTTTTAGGACAACATTACCACATACAAAGAAGTTGGTAAAACTCAAATAAGTCCCCCGTTGGCCAAGTCTCAGAACAGAGTTTCCTCATACAAAAAGTTGTTAACACTCAAACAAACTTTCTTTATCTAAGTTTCAGAATAAAACTTCCGCCTACAATAAAGTTGTTGAAAGTCAAGGAAATCTTTTTGGCCATATTTCAAAATAGAATCTTACATGCAATATATTTGCTAAAACTCAAAGGAGTTCTCGTTGACCAAGTCTCAGGACAGAGTTCCCTTACACAGAAAAGTTGTTAAAACTTAAACAAGTGTTCCCTAGCTAAGTTTCAGGAAGATATAAAGAAGTGGTTGAAACAAGCGTTTTTTTCTAGCCATGTTTTAGGACAACATCACCACATACAAAGAAGTTGGTAAAACTCAAATAAGTCCCCCATTGGCCAAGTCTCAGAACAGAGTTTCCTCATACAAAAAGTTGTTAACACTCAAACAAACTTTCTTTATCTAAGTTTCAGAATAAAACTTCCGCCTACAATAAAGTTGTTGAAAGTCAAGGAAATCTTTTTGGCCATATTTCAAAATAGAATCTTACATGCAATATATTTGCTAAAGCTCAAAGGAGTTCTCGTTGACCAAGTCTCAGGACAGAGTTCCCTCACGCAGAAAAGTTGTTAAAACTTAAACAAGTGTTCCCTAGCTAAGTTTCAGGAAGATACAAAGAAGTGGTTAAAACAACCGTTTTTTTCTGGCCATGTTTTAGGACAACATTACCACATACAAAGAAGTTGGTAAAATTCAAATAAGTCCCCCGTTGGCCAAGTCTCAGAACAGAGTTTTCTCATACAAACAAAAGTTGTTGACACTCAAACAAGCTTCCTTTAGCCAAGTTTCGGACAAAATTGCCCTTACAACAAAATCATTAGAAGTCAAGAAAATCTTTTTGGCCATATGACAAACAGAATCTTACATGTAATATATTTGCTAAAACTCAAGTTCTCATTGGCCAAGTCTCAGTATAGAGTTTCCTCACACAGAAAAGTTGTTAAAACTTAAACAAGTGTTCTCTAGCTAAGTTTTAGGAAGATACAAAGAACTGGTT
>NW_019216541.1:0-1609 GCF_002532875.2 Varroa jacobsoni | reverse complement strand
CAAGATGTATATGACATTTTAACCAATACCACAGTAGATTCACTTACTGTTGAAAATGCAGGAACTACTTATTTAAGTAAAAATAAATTCGCAGCAACATTAAATTTAGCAATTGACAACAAAGCTAACACTTATACTTTCAAAGAAAATGAGTTTGCTCTAAACGATTTTGCATTTGGATTTGATGGTAAAGTTGGCATGCCAGACACTTCAAACATTGATGTAGATTTAACTTTTGGCGTAAAGAAAACAGAGTTTAAAAACATTATTTCGCTTATTCCGGGCATATTCTTAAAAGGATATGAAGACCTAAAAACCGAAGGCTCATTAGCTCTTACAGGCTTTGCCAAAGGACGTTACAACAAAACTAGCTTGCCTGCTTTTGGATTAAATTTAAAAATCGACAAAGGAATGTTTCAATATCCTAAACTTCCAACTGCGGTTAAAAACGTAGTGGTTGATTTGGTAATCAACAACAAAGACGGCGTTTTAGACCACACAGCGGTAGATTTAAAAAAATTCCATATTGACTTGGGTAATAATCCTGTAGATGCAACCTTGAAATTAGTAGGCTTGACAAACTACAACATTGATGAAACTCTTAAAGCAAAATTAAATTTAGCAGATATTACTAGTATGTTCCCAGTAGAAGGCACAACGCTTAAAGGTTTATTTGCCCTTGATGCTCATGCAAAAGGTATTTATAATGGCAAACAAATGCCGAGCGTTACCGCAGCAATGTCGCTTTTGAATGGATATGTGAAATCTTCATCATTTCCTGCAGCATTAGATAAATTTGGCTTCAATGGTACAGTAAACAACGCAACAGGATGATTACCAGACACAAAAGTTGCAGTTGATAAATTTGCTTTTGTAATGGACGGAGAGCCATTTGAAGGAAGAATGACAGCCGAAAACTTAGATGATATCAATTATTTCCTCGAAGCAAAAGGTATTATTGATTTAACCAAAATGACTAAAATATTCCCATTAGAAGGAATGACTCTTTCTGGACATATCAATGTTGCAGATTTCAAAACAAGTGGTAAAATGTCGGATGTAACTGCTGGGAACTATGGCAAATTACCAACAAGTGGTGATATGACATTTACAGATTTCACTTATCAAAGCAAAGATTTACCTCAAGGATTTAAAATGACCAAAGGTGTATTGAACTTCACTCCTGAAAAAATGAACATCAAACAAATGGATGGATTTTTAGGGAAAAGTGATATCAGCGTAAATGGTTCGGTAAGTAACTACATTGGTTATATGTTCTCAAATGGAACAGTGAAAGGTAAAATGAACTTTAAGTCAAGCAATTTCAATGTAAATGAATGGATGACAGAGTCAACTCCTACAGCTGCTCCAGACCCAAATGCAAAAATTTCAGCTTTAGAAATTCCTAAAAATGTTGATTTTGTATTGGTTTCTGATATGACCAAAATTCTATATTCTAACATGAATATCGAAAATTTAAAGGGAGATATTATTGTGAAAGATGGTATCGTAAAAATGAGTAATGTATTGTTTAACATGCTTGGTGGTAATTTTAAAACCAACGGAACTTACAATGCTCAAGACATTGCCAATCCTAAATTTGATTTTG
>NW_019216538.1:0-1615 GCF_002532875.2 Varroa jacobsoni | reverse complement strand
AGCCCAAACGAGTTTTGCCATCACCATCGAGAGCCATCTGGTACTTGAAAACCTTAACGAGTTCGGCCGTTTAGCCATTGTAGCAGGGAAAAGAGCCATCTGGTACTGCAAAACCCTAACAAGTTTGGTCATCTAGCTGTTGCGGTGAAGAAGAAAGTTATCTGGTAATTCAAAGTCCTAACGAGTTTGGCCGTTTAGCCATTGTGGCAGATAAGAGAATCACTGGTACTTAAAAGCCCAAACGAGTTTTGCCATCACCATCGAGAGCCATCTGGTACTTGAAAACCTTAACGAGTTTGGCCGTTTAGCCATTGTGGCAGGGAAAAGAGCCATCTGGTACTGCAAAACCCTAACAAGTTTGGTCATCTAGCTGTTGCGGTGAAAAAGAAAGCTATCTGGTAATTCAAAGCCCAACGAGTTTGGCCATCCGGCCGTTGTGGCAGATAATAAAGTCACTGTTACTTAAAAGCCCAAACGAATTTTGCCACCAACATCGAGAACCACCTGGTACTTAAAAACCTTAACGAATTTGGCCGTTTAGCCACTGTGGCAGGGAAGGGAGCTATCTGGTACTGGAAAGCCCTAACAAGTTTGGTCATTTAGCCGTTTCGGTGAAAAAGAAAGCTATCTGGTAATTCAAAGTCCCAACGAGTTTGGCCATCTGACCATTGTGGCAGATAAGAGAGTCACTGTTACTTAAAAACCCAAACGAGTTTTGCCATCAACATCGAGAACCACCTGGTACTTGAAAACTTTAACGAGTTTGGCCGTTTAGCCACTGTGGCAGAGAAGAGAGCCATCTGGTACTGGAATGCTAACAAGTTTGGCCATCTAGCTGTTGCGGTGAAAAAGAAAGTTATCTGGTAATTCAAAGTCCCAACGAATTTGGCCGTTTAGCCGTTGTGGCAGATAGGAGAGTCACTGTTACTTAAAAGCCCAAATGAGTTTTGCTATCAACGTCGAGAACCATTTGATACTTGAAAACCTTAACGAGTTTGGCCATTTAGCCATTGTGGCAGGGAAGAGAACTATCTGGTATTGGAAAGCCCTAACAAGTTTGGTCATTTAGCCGTTTCGGTGAAAAAGAAAGCTATCTGGTAATTCAAAGCCCAACGAGTTTGGCCATCCGGCCGTTGTGGTAGATAATAAAGTCACTGTTACTTAAAAGCCCAAACGAATTTTGCCACCAACATCGAGAACCACCTGGTACTTGAAAACCTTAACGAGTTTGGCCGTTTAGCCGTTATGGCAGGGACGGGAGCTATCTGGTACTTGAAACTCCTAACAAGTTTGGTCATCTAGCCGTTTCGGTGAAAAAGAAAGCTATCTGGTAATTCTAAGCCCAACGAGTTTGGCCATCTGGCCGTTGTGGCAGATAAGAGAGTCATTGGTACTTAAAAGCCCAAACGAGTTTTGCCATCAACATCGAGAACCATCTGGTACTTGAAAACCTTAACGAATTTGGCCGTTTAGCCATTGTGGCAGATAAGAGAATCACTGGTACTTAAAAGCCCAAACGATCTTTGCCATCACCATCGAGAACCATCTGGTACTTGAAAACCTTAACGAGTTTGGCCGTTTAGCCATTATAGTAGGGAAGAGAGGCATCTGGTAC
>NW_019216537.1:0-1615 GCF_002532875.2 Varroa jacobsoni | reverse complement strand
GGGGTTTCAAATTTTAATTGTCAGCAGTTAGAACAATTGTTGCAAATCTGTAAAATCCCACCAATGGTTAACCAAATTGAATTGCATCCGAATGCTACTCGTCGAGATGTTGTTGATTTTTGCCAAAAAAACAACATTGTTGTGATGAGTTGACAAACTTTGATGCAAGGTGAAGTTGGCAATTTACCCCAAATTCAAGAACTTGCTCAGAAATATGGTGTTGATCCAGCGGGAATTGCTTTAAATTGGGCATTACAGCAAAACATTGTTGTAATTCCAAAATCTGTCACTCCTTCGCGGATTGAAAGCAATCTTGATAACCTTGACCGTTTTTCATTAACAAATGAAGAAATAAAATTAATTAATCAGGCATCAACTGAAATGGGTCAACGCTCAAACTCTGAAGAATTTCAAGCAAACGCAAAAATTCACTAATACACTAAAAAGTGGTATTTCTGTTAGAGATATTGATATATAATCTTATCGTAATCGCGAGTTACTAATGTACTAAAAGAGGAGGAAATTAATGAAGAAGTTCTTAGGTATCGTGGGTGCTGCTTCACTGATTGCATCAACAACCACAACAGTGGTTGCTTGTTGGCAAACACAAAAAGTTCACAAAAAAGATTATAGTCGTTACAATAATTCTCTTGCTAATTTAGAAGGATCAAGTTCGGTGCTTGCTAAACAATTGATTATGAGCGACCAGTACGGAATTTCTTTTAGAGATTTAAGTCAGGCCGTTGGAGATATTCAAGCCCAAAGCGAAATTAAACAAAATACGGGTTTAAATTTTAATACCAAAGACTTTAATTTAAATGCAGATTCTGATATTTCTGATTTAACAAACCAGTATTTTGGTAATTTAAAACTCGAAAGCATTAACAAAATAGGGGATATTAATTTAAACGGAACCCTAGGAACCAAAAATGGTCAACTTTGAAAAATGTTAAAAAATAAACTGGGTGTTGATTTGGGTGACAACATTGTGGCGATTATTGATGGGGTTGTTGGTCAAATGCTTCCGAACCTAACTGGTTTTTCTTTATTTGAAGAGATTATTAAAAACTTAGCTCCCGCAATTGATAAGAGTATTGGTGATTTAATTAAGGGGAAGAAACAAACCATTGAACTAATTAGTATCGCAGCGAAAATTCTTTTCACAAATGAGAAGTTAATGGCCAAGTGGTTTGAAAAACTTGATGCTTTTGATGTTTGTGCGATTTATCCAGATTTGCAAGCAGAATCTTTTCTAGGTGCGGGGTTAATTTCTTTATCAAACGCCATTGGACTATTAATCCAAAATAATTCTGAAAAAGGTTACCAAGAAACAATTTTAACTAGTGAGGAGTCTAAGGATCCGAAAGTAGTTACACAAAAATTGTTGACTGCTGGGAGCAATTTTGGCGAAGTAATTGCTGGACTTATCAAAACTGATTCTGGTTCTGAAACCCAAAGCGGTTTTAGTGCCAACAATTTTTCAACAACCTTAAATAACGATATTGAAAAAAATATTGATAAATATTTAGGAGTTGCTACGGGGTTCTTCCAATTCTTGCAATTAATCCAACTCCAATTCTCTTTGTTTGATGAAGCGAAAAATTTTGTCCCAACT
>NW_019216536.1:0-1615 GCF_002532875.2 Varroa jacobsoni | reverse complement strand
TTCTTTCGCACATGCCTTTACATCGTTACAGCCTGAAGTCCTCAATGATAAACACGATCATGATCATCATCATCATCATCGCAAACTTTTTTGATGTCCTGACGTAATTCTTGTGGTTCATCCCCGTCATCATTCTACCTTCTACTTTTACGCTTGTAATTCTAAATAAATTTTAGCCAAGTAATGCGTATGTTCCTCCCAACGCTCAAACTTCTTTGACACATCCGCTCTCTATTTTGCTTCATGTCAGTGATTGTTCCAGCTTTCACGCTGGATTCAACAGCAACAATATATACAATTTTATTTACAGTGGAATATACAGGCAGGCAGGCAGACCGTCGTCTTCTATACCATCATTCAGTATTGTCCGTTCTTCCAAATACCCTTGTTTTACTTCTTCTACGACAAATAAATGTTTTTCTCCGCCCTAGTTAAACTTCGTTCTCTTTTACAGGCGACCCTCATTAGCTTTTACGCTCGTTCGTGCCGCCGTTCTGTGCGTGTTGCATTTACGGTCGTTCTGTTTCTTTCACTATGATATCCTCTGTTCTATATTTAGACGACCTTTAGCAATTTCAAGAGGCCAATTATCATTACACGCAGTACTCACTGCTGCTACCCAGCTATACATAGTGAATCCGTGAGCAGAAGCAAAGTTCTTCACGGTGGCTAATATCTACTCGAACAGTGTAACTTCAATGTGATCAAAGAAGTCTTAATAGTTCTGATAGGGTAAAAAAAGTGGCAGCAGCTGCAACCGTAGCGATGGCGTAAGAGCGTCTCAACAGATAACACACTCGATTATCCTATCCAGTCTATTTGCGCTATCCGCTTTTGAATCACCTGACTTTCCTAATTATGCCTCCTTCTATCGAAACGTTCGGTACCAAGAGGAAGATACCATCGTACGTATACCAATCGCCAGGGTGTATGCCGAACCGCAGACAGAGCTGTCGTTGTCGCCCAGTTTTCCTACCATTGGATTGTTTGTTCCGTATAGTTTTTCGTCACGCACCTTCTTTCATTCGACGTCCTGACCTCTACCACCATCCTAGTTCTACGCTACCAAAGCAACATAGGTCATGCGTTGTTGCTCCGTAGAGCCACTAAAAAGTTTCGCCACTTTCCACATTCAAAAAGCTCCCATTCACTCATTTGCTTTGGACGAATTTGCCTTTTCGTGCCTATCCTTTTGAGTCCCGTTTAGTTTGTCATGTTGTCTTTCTTCCTGTATCGCAATGTTGGTAAATAGTAAAACGGTAATCTAAAAATAGACCACTATAGTGTTCCGTGCTGACTACTCTATATTGCCGTTGTTTGTCCTACTCGTTTGCCTTATTCTCTTTTGTTGCCTATATATTTGAATCGTTTGAGTGTAATGGTGTCTGTATCAACGGCCATCTTCATAAGTTATTTCATATCATCATCGTTCAGTGTCGTTGATTGGCAGCATCGGCTATATGGCCACACAGTTTAATTCCCTATTAGCGTAACTCTACAAACCTGTGCGGTTATTCAGCCAGGGCTGCCGTTGTATTAGATGATCAAATTGATCGTTCTATTTATCTCTGTCATTCCCTTTCTTACTGTATTGCGCTAGCTTGCATTTTTTCTA
>NW_019216535.1:0-1615 GCF_002532875.2 Varroa jacobsoni | reverse complement strand
CACTCAAACAAGCTTCCTTTAGCCAAGTATCAGACAAAATTTCCGCTTACAACAAAATTGTTAGAAGTCAAAGAAATCTTTTTGGCCATACTTCAAAACAGAATCTTAACGTAATATATTTGCTAAAACCCAAGTTCTCGTTGGTCAAGTCTCAAAACAGAGTTTCCTCATACAGAAAAGCTGTTAAAACTTAAACAAGTATTCTCTATCTAAGTTTCAGGAAGATACAAAGAAGTGGTTAAAACAACCGTTTTTTTTGGCCATGTTTTAGGATAACGTTTCCACATACAAAGAAGTTAAAACTTAAATAAGTCTCCCATTGGCCAAGTCGCAGGACAGAGTTTCCTCATAGAAACAAAAGTTGTTAACACTCAAACAAGCTTCTTTTAACCAAGTTTCAGACAAAATTTCCGCTTACAACAAAATCGTTAAAAGTCAAGGAAATCTTTTTTAGCCATATTTCAAAACAGAATCTTAACAGAATATATTTGCTAAAACCGAAGTTCTCGTTGGTCAAGTTTCAGGACAAAGTTCCCTCACACAGAAAAGTTGTTAAAACTTAAACAGGTGTTCTCTAGCTAAATTTCAGGAAGATACAAAGAAGTGGTTAAAACAAACGTTTTTTTTGGCCATGCTTTAGGACAACATTTCCACATATAAAGAAGTTAAAACTTAAATAAGTCCCCCATTAGCCAAGTCTCAGGACAGAGTTTCCTCATACAAACAAAAGTTGTTAACGCTCAAACAAGCTTCCTTTAGCCAAGTTTCAGACAAGATTTCCGCTTACAACAGAATTGTTAAAAGTCAAGGAAATCTTTTTGGTCATATTTCAAAACAGAACCTTATATATAATATATTTGCTAAAACTCAAGTTCTCGTTGGTCAAGTCTCAGTATAGAGTTTCCTCACACAGAAAAGTTGTTAAAACTTAAACAAGTATTCTCTAGCTAAGTTTCAGGAAGATACAAAGAAGTGGTTAAAACAAACATTTTTTCTGGCCATGTTTTAGGACAACATTTCCACATACAAAGAAGTTAAAACTTAAGTAAGTCCCCCATTGGCCAAGTGTCAGAACAGAGTGTCCTCATACAAACAAAAGTTGTTAACACTCAAACAAGCTTTCTTTAGCCAAGCTTCAGACAAAATTTCCGCATACAACAAAATTGTTAAAAGTCAAGGAAATCTTATTGGTCATATTTCAAAATAGAACCTTACGTGTAGTGTATTTGTTAAAACTCAAAGAAGTTCTCGTTGGTCAAGTCTCAGGACAGAGTTTCCTGACACAGAAAAGTTGCTAAAACTTAAACAAGTGTTCTTTAGCTAAGTTTCAGGAAGATATAAAGAAGTGGTTGAAACAAGCGTTCTTTTCTGGCCATGTTTTAGGACAACATTTCCACATACAAACAAGTTGTTAAAACTCAAATAAGTCTCCCATTGGCCAAGTCTCAGAACAGAGTTTCCTCATACAAGCAAAAGCTGTTAACACTCAAACAAGCTTCCTTTAGCCAAGTTTCAGACAAAATTGCCGCTTACAACAAAATTGTTAAAAGTCAAGGAAATCTTTTTTGGCCATATTTCAAAACAGAACCTTAACGGAATATATTTGGTAAAACCC
>NW_019216533.1:0-1616 GCF_002532875.2 Varroa jacobsoni | reverse complement strand
TATACTACGGTGAGAATGTGATCAATAAACAGTTGCTAGCCGTGAAAGCTTTTATACTAAGCCACAAGACTACCAAGTTTCAAGCGGCAGGCCTGCGAAGCAGCGTACCGGTAAAAGCATCAGGTTATAGTCCACGTCATCGCTGGCATTGAAGCAAGGGATGCAAGGAAAAGCTCGGCCGCGAAGAATCAGCATCGAGTGAAATGTTGCAGTGACCAGGTAAATTAAACGGGAAGCTGCTGAGTACGTACTACGACGATGGGCGAAAGTTCAAGGACGCCAGAACTGTTGGAAGACTGTAGTGACGGCGCGCAGCCGCTGGAAATGGCCAGCTGCGACGCATTGGGCATGCGAGACCATTCAGGCATTGCGGCTGCTCCGATAGCTACTAACGATTATAATATAGAAAAACAGCTGCTAGTTCGAATGCGGTTGGAGTAGAAAAGCTTTAACTGGTACAGTCTTCCAACCAGTTATACCCACGGCTCGCTCACTTAAATATAACTCATTATTGCTGCAAATTTGAGTAAGGAATAGCTTTTTGTGAGATAATAGCTTAATAATTTTTATTATTTTCGCTGTTAATATCTAATGGGATAACGCTGAGAGTTTGGCAATGAAGATTTTAGTGCCGAAATTATCATTTATTTATTTTTTTCATAAGCGGCCTCTAATCAGCGTATTACCGAAAATGAAGAGTGTAGTGCTAGGGGACACCTTCCTCGTGCGGCTTTAATTAAACAAAAAATCAGCTTTGTCTTGATTAGGCTTTTGTTAGGGATCCCTTATTAGTATTTAGCTGACGATGATCCATCTTATAGATGAATTCAATTTGAATTCGAGTGATCAGTTAATTTTTCACAGTCAAAGTATTCAAATAAACGCAAAAGCTAATTAAAAACGAAATCATAAATTTAATTGCACGATTTAATTGAAACAAGCACTATTGAGTGCAAACAGTTGTGTTAGCCATAAAAAATGGTAGGTAAATCCACGCTAAGGATAATTGTAAGGGGCTACAAGTATTTATCTTATTTAAGATCTTGTACAATAATTTATCGACACATTTGACCCTGTGGTACGGTTAGCTAGCAACATCAACAGTAATAATTGTCTCTCCCTTATTACGAGATGGGTTTGAAAGAAAGACGTTTTATTAAAGTCGAATTTGTTTAGTGGGCAAATTTAGAAGAAGCTTTGATAACTGCGCTCCGACGGTACTGCTACCATACAGCCGCAAATCACTTAAAATTTTCATGATAATTAGTTGTCACTCAATCGTAGCAGCTCAACAAATCTTCAGTAAAGTGCTACACAAACATCACCGTTTTAATAATTTTGCCAAAATCATAATCATTTTTTTGAAGCCTAGCGCACGCGTCACAAAGACACCTGCGTTATCTGGGCGTCATCTAAACATTTCTATGAATGGCTAAAACAGTAAACAGCGTTATGTGAGCAAAAAATTCTATTAACGTATTGGAGTAGTAAGACAGCCCTAATTCTAATAATCACTGCTTGTTGAAACAAGTTCAGTTTCTTTTCTACTTTGTTCTATAATTCATAGGGTTCAATTGGCAATGCGTTAGTCATAGTATATCTTGACGCGCACTATC
>NW_019216530.1:0-1619 GCF_002532875.2 Varroa jacobsoni | reverse complement strand
TATATAAATAAATAGATAGAATTCTTATTATGAATGATAGAGAACTTTCTGGTAAGTTTGTACACTTACTACTAAACAATGCTATCTCGTTCCTCTTATGTATGCGATTGTGACCGAAACTTGACGGGGAACGGCAGGGCGAGACAAAATTAGTTGGGCGAGTGAGACGTATGCAATGTGACTCGTTCTACTAACTGATATGACGACGTCTCGTAAAAAACGTCGATCTCGCAACGACCATAGTCATCATCATAAGTCCGCTCGAGCCGCAATTGTTCCACATGGTGTTTCTTTCCTCATCAGTATTATTTTCAGTTGGTTTCACGATTGCCCCCGTTTTCTGACGCACCTTTACCAGCGCAAGCGGCAGCGTCGACGGTGGTGACGTTAAGCAAATAAGCGTAGTCAAAAAACCATGAACAGTCGGGAATAGACAAAGAGCACTCAGGGGTGAATGGGAAGTGAGTTAAAAAGTACTCAGTCATTAACGCCCAATGATTCGTCATCGTTACCAACAAGATGAGCGAAAGGTATCATGTAACTAGGTAGGGAACAGGTTATTAGAGAAGTAGAAGGTAAGCCAGTATCACCGGTAGAGGTCTAGGGCCGTTGAAGACATAGCTAGCAGAGCGGCGCCACTAGTACGACTCCTGTGTACTGTTGCCTTATCCGCTGTACACTACCCCTAAAACACACAGCACCCCCATACGGCCAACCGACCGGCCAATCATAATTGTAAAGGGCACTATCTGTAGGGAAGTAGTACGAACGCACATGTAGCGACAAGCTCGGGCTATCGACTGGGCAGGGAAACAACGTACGTATTTACAGGGAGAAAGGCGGACGCTGGGGCACAATAGGGTTGTGTCCGGCCACTATAAAATAGTATATAGCAGTACTAACCGATGGCTTGGTCACGGATTGCTCTTGGACAAGAATTTCTCTCTCGAAGCCTATGCCAGGTAATAGTCATACTAGGTACATTCGTTGTTCAGGCCGCTTTGCCCACCCATTTCAGTGTCTACTGAACGAAAAGAGCACGACGGACAGCATCGTTTTAGCATCAACATCGCCATAATCATCGTCAGAGAAACCTATAGCCACACGAAGACGGACCGTGCTTTGAGATCATACACAGGCACTTTTATCGCAATGGTATGTTCCACATTATCGAGTGTGGTGTAGTTCAGCATATAGCGGAAAATTGTAGCAAAGATGTAACAAAGAAAGTAAATATATGTAAAGATGCGAAAATCAAAGACTGTTGATGATCACAATTAACAGTGGAAAATGTCGGTAAAAGAAATCAAGACAGAACATCTATTTACTTCACGATAAAAAAATTAAAGAATTTACTAAAAACAAGATAAGATCTACTTTTCCCTTGTTGCTGTCCATTATAAATACTGGCTAAGTAATGCTTGATAAAAATTGCGAATTATATCTTATCAGAGCGGCTTCA
This sequence comes from Varroa jacobsoni, assembly GCF_002532875.2. Classification (NCBI taxonomy): domain Eukaryota; kingdom Metazoa; phylum Arthropoda; class Arachnida; order Mesostigmata; family Varroidae; genus Varroa; species Varroa jacobsoni. Next base: position 157 of record NW_019216530.1, on the reverse strand, counting down.
GCCGTAAAGGTAGCTCGCCTCTTTTGATAGGAGTCAAGCCATTTAGAAAATGTATCGCTAGCTTTAAACAGGAGTACAGCTGAGAATTTCCAGACTGCTCCATGTGTGGATAGAATCTTTTTGTGCGGGTTATTAACGCAGCGTTGTGGTATGGATT
>NW_019216529.1:0-1620 GCF_002532875.2 Varroa jacobsoni | reverse complement strand
CCAATGGGGGACTTATAAGTTCTAACTTCTTTGTATGTAGAAATGCTGCCCTAAAACATGGCCAGAAAAAACGTTTGTTTTAACCATTTCTTTGTATCTTCCTGAAACTTAGCTAGAGAACACTTGTTTATGTTTTAGCAACTTTTCTGTGTGGGGGAGCTCCATCCTGAGATTTCTTTGAGTTTTAGGAAATATATTGCATGTAAGATTCTATTTTGAAATATGGCCAAAAAAATTTCCTTGACTTTTAACAATTTTGTTATAAGCGGAAATTTTGTCCTAAAACTTGGCTAAAGGAAACTTGTTTCAGCGTTAGCAACTTTTTTGTATGAGAAAACTCTGTTTTGAGACTTGGCCAGTGGGGGACTTATTTGAGTTTTACCAACTTCTTTGTATGTGGTAATGTTGTTCTGAAACATGGCCAGGAAAAAAACGTTTGTTTTAACCACTTTTTTGTATCTTCCTGAAACTTAGCTAGAGAACATTTGTTTAAGTTTTGACAACTTTTCTGTGTGAGGGAGCTCCATCCTGAGGCTTCTTTGAGTTTTAGCAAATATATTGCATGTAAGATTCTATTTTGAAATATGGCCAAAAAAATTTCCTTGACTTTTAACAATTTTGTTATAAGCGGAAATTTTGTCCTAAAACTTGGCTAAAGGAAACTTGTTTCAGCGTTAGCAACTTTTTTGTATGAGAAAACTCTGTTTTGAGACTTGGCCAGTGGGGGACTTATTTGAGTTTTACCAACTTCTTTGTATGTGGTAATGTTGTTCTGAAACATGGCCAGGAAAAAAACGTTTGTTTTAACCACTTTTTTGTATCTTCCTGAAACTTAGCTAGAGAACATTTGTTTAAGTTTTAACAATTTTTCTGTGTGAGGGAGCTCGATCCTGAGACTTCTTTGAGTTTTAGCAAATATATAGCATGTAAGATTCTGTTTTGAAATATGGCCAAAAAGATTTCCTTGACTTCTAACAATTTTGTTGTAAGCGGAAATTTTGTCCTGAAATTTATCTAAAAAAAGTTTGTTTCAGCGTTAGCAACTTTTTTGTATGAGAAAACTCTGTTTTGAGACTTGGCCAATGGGGGACTTATTTGAATTTTACCAACTTCTTTGTATGTGGTAATGTTGTCTTAAAACACGGCCAGAAAAAACGCTTGTTTCAACCACTTCTTTGTATGTGGAACTTCTATCCTGAAACTTAGCTAAAGAATACTTGTTTAAGTTTTAACAACTTTTCTGTGTGAGGGAACTCTATCTTGAGACTTGGGCAACGAGAACTTCTTTGAGTTTTAGCAAATATATTGCATGTAAGGTTCTCTGTTGAAATATGGCCAAAAAGATCTCCTTGACTTTTAACAATTTCGTTGTAAGTGGAAATTTTGTCCTGAAACTTAGCTAAAGGAAGCTTGTTTGAATGTTAACAACTTTTTTTGTAAAAAACTCCGTTCTGAGACTTGGGCAATGGGGGACTCATTTAAGTTTTATCAACTTTTCCATGTGAGGGAGCCCTACCTTGAGACTTGGCCAACGAGAACTTCTTTGAGCTTTAACAAATATATTGCATGTAAGGTTCTCTTTTGAAATATGGCCAAAAAGATTTCCTTGACTTTTAACAA
>NW_019216528.1:0-1621 GCF_002532875.2 Varroa jacobsoni | reverse complement strand
AGATAAAGGAAGCTTGTTTGAGTGTTAACAACTTTTGTATGAGGAAACTCTGTTCTGAGACTTGGCCAATGGGGGACTTATTTAAGTTTTACCAACTTCTTTGTATGTGGTAATGTTGTTCTAAAACATGGCCAGAAAAAAAACGGTTGTTTTAACCACTTCTTTGTATCTTCCTGAAACTTAGCTAGGGAACACTTGTCTAAGTTTTAACAACTTTTCTGTGTGAAGGAGCTCCATCCTGAGACTTCTTTGAGCTTTAGCAAATATATAGCATGTAAGATTCTATTTTGAAATATGGTCAAAAAGATTTCCTTGACTTTCAACAATTTTGTTGTAGGCGGAAGTTTTGTTCTGAAACTTAGATAAAGAAGGCTTGTTTGAGTGTTAACAACTTTTTTGTATGAGGAAACTCTGTTCTGAGACTTGGCCAATGGGGGACTTATTTGATTTTTACCGACTACTTTGTATGTGGAAATGTTGTCCTAAAACATGGCAAAAAAAACGTTTGTTTTAACCACTTCTATCTTCTTGAAACTTAGCTAGAGAATACTTGTTTAAGTTTTAACAGCTTTTCTGTATGAGGAAACTCCATTTTGAGACTTGACCAACAAGAACTTGGGTTTTAGCAAATATATTACATGTAAGGCTCTGTTTTGAAATATGGCCAAAAAGATTTCCTTGACTTTTAACAATTTTGTTGTAAGCGGAAATTTTGTCTGAAACTTGGCTAAAGGAAGTTTGTTTAACTGTTAACAACTTTTTTGTATGAGGAAACTCTGTTCTGAGACTTGGCCAATGGAGGACTTATTTAAGTTTTAACTTCTTTGTATGTGGTAATGTTGTCCTAAAATATGGCCAGAAAAAACGTTTATTTTAATCACTTCTTTGTATCTTCCTGAAACTTAGCTAGAGAATACTTGTTTAAGTTTTAGCAACTTTTCTGTGTGAGGGAACTCTATCCTGAGATCTGGTCAACCAGAACTTCTTTGAGTTTTAACAAATATATTGCATCTAAGGTTCTGTTTTGAAATATGGCCAAAAAGATTTGCTTGACTTTTAACAATTCTGTTGTATGCGGAAATTTTGTCTGAAAGTTGGCTAAAGGAAGCTTGTTTGGGTGTTAACAGCTTTTTTGTATGAGGAAACTCTGTTCTGAGACTTGGCCAATGGGGGACTTATTTAAGTTTTAACTTCTTTGTATGTGGAAATGTTGTCTTAAAACATGGCCAGAAAAAAATGTTTGTTTTAACCGCTTCTTTGTATCCTCCTGAAACTTAGCTAGAGAACACTTGTTTAAGTTTTAACAGCTTTTCTGTATGAGGAAACTCTATCCTGAGACTTGGCAAAGAGTACTTCTTTGAGTTTTAGCAAATATATTGCATGTAAGATTCTATTTTGAAATATGGCCAGAAAGATTTCCTTGACCTTGAACAATTTTGTTGTAGGCGGAAGTTTTGTTCTGAAACTTAGATAAAGGAAGCTTGTTTGAGTGTTAACAACTTTTTTGTACGAGGAAACTCTGTTCTAAGATTTGGCCAATGGGGGACTTATTTGAGTTCTACCAACTTCTTTGTATGTGGAAATGTTGTCCTAAAACATGGGTAGAAAAAAACGCTTGTTT
>NW_019216525.1:0-1622 GCF_002532875.2 Varroa jacobsoni | reverse complement strand
TTCCATGTTGATGGTAAAATTCGTTTGAGCTTTCAAGTATTAGTGACTCTCTTATCTGCCCAACGGTCAGATGGCCAAACCCGTTGGGACTTTGAAGTACCAGGTAGCTTTCTTTTTCACCGCGATGGCTAGATGATCAAACTCGTTGGGGCTTTCAAGTATCAGATGGATCTCTTATTAAGGCTTCCGAGAAGCAGATAATTCTCGACGTTAGTGGCTAAACTCGTTGAGGCTTTTTAGTACCAGATGGCTCTTTCCTGCCACAACGGCTAAACGGCCAACTCATTAAAGTTTGCAAGTACCAGATGGTTCTCCATGTTGATGATAAAACTCGTTTGAGCTTTTAAGTATTAGTGACTCTCTTATCTGCCACAACGGCCAGATGGCCAAACTCGTTGGGACTTTGAAGTACCGGATAGCTTTCTTTTTTACCGCGATGGCTAGATGACCAAACTCGTTGGGGGCCTTCAAGTACCGGATGGATCTCTTCTTTGCCACAGCAGCCAGATGGTTAGACTCATTATGGCTTCTAAGAACCAGATAGTTCTCGATGTTAATGGCCAAACTCGTTAAACTTTTCAAGTACCAGATGGCTCTTTTTCCTGCCACAACGGCTAAACGGCCAACTTGTTAAAGTTTTCAAGTACCAGATGGTTTTCCATGTTGATGGTAAAACTCATTTGAGCTTTTAAGTATTAGTGACTCTCTTATCTGCGCAACGGTCAGATGGCCAAACTCGTTGGGACTTTGAAGTACCAGATAGCTTTCTTTTTCACCGCAATGGCTAGATGACCAAACTCGTTGGGGCCTTCAAGTACCAGATGGATCTCTTCTTTGCCACAGCAGCCAGATGGTTAGACTCGTTATGGCTTCCGAGAACCAGATAGTTCTCGATGTTAATGGCCAAACTCGTTAAACTTTTCAAGTACCAGATGGCTCTCTGTCCTGCCACAACGGCTAAACGGCCAACTCGTTAAAGTTTTCAAGTACCAGATGGTTTTCCATGTTGATGGTAAAACTCGTTTGAGCTTTCAAGTATTAGTGACTCTCTTATCTGCCCAACGGTCAGATGGCCAAACCCGTTGGGACTTTGAAGTACCAGGTAGCTTTCTTTTTCACCGCGATGGCTAGATGATCAAACTCGTTGGGGCCTTCGAGTACCAGATGGATCTCTTCTTTGCTACAGCAGCCAGATGGTTAGACTCATTAAGGCTTCCGAGAACCAGATAATTCTCGATGTTAATGGCCAAACTCGTTAAACTTTTCAAGTACCAGATGGCTCTTTTTCCTGCCACAACGGCTAAACGGCCAACTCGTTAAAGTTTTCAAGTACCAGATGGTTTTCCATGTTGATGGTAAAACTCATTTGAGCTTTTAAGTATTAGTGACTCTCTTATCTGCCCAACGGTCAGATGGCCAAACTCGTTGGGACTTTGAAGTACCAGATAGCTTTCTTTTTCACCGCAATGGCTAGATGACCAAACTCGTTGGGGCCTTCAAGTACCAGATGGATCTCTTCTTTGCCACAGCAGCCAGATGGTTAGACTCATTATGGCTTCCGAGAACCAGATAGTTCTCGATGTTAATGGCCAAACTCGTTAAAGTTTTCAAGTACCAGATGG
>NW_019216522.1:0-1625 GCF_002532875.2 Varroa jacobsoni | reverse complement strand
TAGTATGTGGACTTGACAAAATATTCGTAATAGTTACGGGAGTAGTACCATCTGTATATGTTATACTCCATGGTTGTGAACCAGTTAAAGCTACACTTAAGTTAGCACTTCCCCCATTACATATCGCAGTTGTACCCGATAGTGTTCCTGTCGGTAAAGGGAAAACAATAACGGCAGCAGTACCTGTCATATTCGTACCTACACAATTAGAGTATTTTACAGTACTAATAGAATAAGTTTTAGAACTTGTAGGGCTTACTGAAATTGAAAATGGACTCGTTGTTATCCCAGAAATAGTAACTGGAGTTGTGCCATCTGTATAAATGATTGTCCAAGGAGATACACCCGTAAGCGTAGCTGTTAAATTCATACTATTTCCACTACAAATACTACCGCCTCCTGCTAAAACTGATGTTGGCAAATTCGTTACATCAATTTGTATAGAATCCTCTGTTCGGCAAAATGGACTATTAACATTACCATTACTAGCCACAAGAACCCTATACCAACCTTTATCTGTTAGAGCAATGTTATTTAAGTTGTAATTTGCAGTTGTTTGCCCAGCAATATCTACCCAAGTAGAACCATTCTTTTTTTGCCATTGGTAAACTGGACTTGCGTAGGCCGTACCTGAAACATAATTAGCAGTAAATGCAATATTATCTCCCAAACAATATGAAGTGGTAGTAGGTGCAATTTTATATTTAGGTAAACATGGCGTAAATGATATGTCATCTAGTAACAAATCGTTTCCACTACCTCCAGGATTATTATTTACTAATCTAAGAATTACTTTTGTCGAAGTAGCAGTAAAAGTTAAATTATGATTTACCCACTGAAGAGAAGTTGTATTTACCGCGATATCACCAGTAGTATATGTACCTAAAACAGTATTGGTAACAAAATCAAGAATTTCAAATTTAATATTAGGTTTTATTCTACCAGTTTTTTTATCGATGTTAGCTATCCAAGCAGAAAAATCATAGGTTACGCCAGAACACAATCCATCTACTTCGTCTTTATAAAACTCGCCAGCTCCAAAACTAGCGTTTACCATCATCATATAACCTCCAGGATCACCAGTATGGTCAGTTACGCCACCGTGCCAAACTCCCCAAAAATCAATCGTTTTGTTGATAAATGAAAACTCCCCATCATTGGTATAATTTGATGGAGCAGAACCGGTTCCATTTTCTTGTGTGTATGTAGTAGTAAAACCGTATTGAGCTGGAGTAAGTGTACTGTATTGAGGTACACCTGCACCAAAAGTTTTCAATACAGCTGGCGTTCCGGAACAAACTTGTCCGAATGAATCATTGTTTGCGATTAAGCAAAACAACGGAAATAATATAAGCAAATAAACTCGGTAGAATGTCTTCATAGCCTTATTATTTAAATGCAAAAAAATATACGATGAATCATATTTTTATGGTTATATTTTTTGAGCTTATTTTTTAAGTATTTTTCTAATACTTAAATTTTTAGCAAATTCTGTGGGATTGTTTATTGCAATTTAAAATTCTAAAAATGACTAGATATACCATAAAGTAAATTTCTGTTTACAAAAAATATAATTTAAGTAATATTACCTAGTATGTTTTTTTCATCCATAAGTAATTATACTG
>NW_019216518.1:0-1626 GCF_002532875.2 Varroa jacobsoni | reverse complement strand
TGTTGACCCAAGCAGAACCGGCTCACTGGATGTCGGAGGTGCCAAAAATTTTTCACTCATAACTCATAAAGGCTCATGGCTGTACCAATTTAATAAGAGGTAAAGTATGGGTGTTGTGATAAGTTCAACTTCTAGAAGAGATACCCAGCCAGACACATGTGATGCTCACTAATACCTGTTTTAAAGTGTGTTCATTATCACATAGATTGTATAACAGTTTTTTTTTTTTTTTTTTTTTTAATACGATATTTGTTAAAATGAACTTTGGTACGAAATGTGATAATACCATTGAGGTTGTATTGATGCTTCCACTTCCACATAGTTTTTTCAAGTTCATGAATTAAGGAAGCCCTTGTTCTGTCCACTCTGTAGACGAATGTAGCAAATAGTAGATAGAAGCTGCCACTAATACTCACATAGTATACTTTAAAGGCCCCATAGTCCTTTCGCGGACAGGTATTGTGAAAGGCTCTGGTAGACAGATTTAATTACGAAACATTTAGGTCCAACTATAAACTAGATCAGCGGAGAAATCAGATTCAAGCAGAAAAAATAGAAGAGAATGGTAGTGAACGTAAATTTCCTCTTAACCAAGTAATTTTGCCATTGACGACTTTTCGACGAAAATTAGAGGGTGGAACCTCCGCTTTCGGAACAAGTACCGCAATGAATCTGCTAGATATTTGAGCTTATCTCCCTCAAAAGCGCTAGCGCTTGCTTTTTGTTGACAAAAGTAAAGGCGCTAGTACGCCGGTAGCGATTTCTCCATTGTGGAAACCAGGTTTTCAGTTGCCTAAAGAGAGCTCCTTTTCCGGCTTTTAATAGTGTCTCAGTCGCTAATTATGCCTCGCTATCAGCCAGAGCTTTACCGCAATTACAAACGTGCGTAGGACAACAGCGTGACGCACAGTTAATTATGGAACGTCATTGTCTATCTTTTAAGACAATATCACGATAGTATTCGGCTATGGTGAGCCTTCTCTAGCTTGCGTCACAGTTGTGTCTGTTACCTAGCTTGGCTATAAAAAATAGGATTTGGTCGTAAACTAAACATGCTTTAGAATGACCCACCTCCGTTTTATTTATTATTTATATAAATTGTAGTAAATTTAATTGACGCGATAAGGCAAAGCTAGCAAAAATTAATGCTCCTATTTAACTAAATAAAGGCCTGCCTGCCTGCCTTGTTCTATGGTCTCGTATCTATTCTATGTTACTGAAAAATAGTTACTCAATAATCCTGCATCGATACTGATCGGTTTTTGTATTGCCTCAACTAGCGTCTGCCCTGTTTCGTTGAATGTATCTCTCCCAACCAAACAATGGTCCCGGCGATCTACTAATCATCCAAGGAGTTGAGCAAATTTATTAACAAGCTCGACACATGCCGTCATCTACATTTCAACTCCTCCTAAACTCAGGAGACGGGTAGTAAAAGTAAAACCTCAGCATTACACACTGAAAGGATGTCTGAGATAAAAAGTAATGCGCAGAACTAGGCAAACCGATGACGAGTTATCCGCCTCGAAACAAGAAGTTTAGGATAATCTATTAATGGATCCCAGGCAAGCTACCGACACTCGAAGTACGTCCTTTACTCTGCGGGCTGCGGAGATTTTGTCAGTT
>NW_019216517.1:0-1629 GCF_002532875.2 Varroa jacobsoni | reverse complement strand
CATGAGGAAACTCTGTTCTGAGGCTTGCCCAACGAGAACTTGAGTTTTAGCAACTTCTTTGTATGTGGAAATGTTGCCCTAAAACATGGCCAGAGAAAAACGCTTGTTTCAACCACTTCTTTATATCTTCCTAAAGCTTAGCTAGAGAACACCTGTTTAAGTTTTAACAACTTTTCTGTGTGAGGAAACTCTATACTGAGACTTGGCCAACGAGAACTTGAGTTTTAGCAAATATATTGCATGTAAGGTTCTGTTTGTCATATGGCCAAAAAGATTCTCTTGACTTCTAACGATTTTGTTGTATGCGGAAATTTTGTCCGAAACTTGGCTAAAGGAAGCTTGTTTGAGAGTTAACAGCTTTTGCTTGTATGAGGAAACTCTGTCCTGAGACTTGGCCCGTGGGGGACTTATTTAAATTTTAACTTTTTTGTATGTGGTAATGTTGTCCTAAAACATGGCCAGAAAAAAACGTTTGTTTTAACCACTTCTTTGTATCTTCCTGAAACTTAGCTAGAGAACACCGGTTTATGTTTTAACACCTTTTCTGTGTGAAGGAGCTCCATCCTGAGACTTCTTTGAGTTTTAGCAAATATATTGCATGTAAGATTCTGTTTTGAAATATGGCCAAAAATATTTCCTTGACTTCTAACAATTTTGTTGTAAGAGGAAATTTATCCTGAAATTGCGCTGAAAAAAGCTTGTTTGAGTGTTAACAACTTTTTTGTATGAGAAAACTCTGTTCTGAGAGTTGGCCAATGGGGGATTTATTTGAGTTTTATCAAATTCTTTGTATGCGGTAATGTTGTCCTAAAACATGGCCAGAAAAAAAAACGTTTGTTTTAACCACTTCTTTGTATGTGGAACTTTTGTCCTGAAACTTAGCTAGAGAATATTTGTTTAAGTTTCAACAACTTTTCTGTGGAAGGGAACTCTATCCTGAGACTTGGCCAATGAGAGCTTCTTTGAGTTTTAACAACTTTTCTGTGTGAGGGAACTCTATCTTGAGACTTGGCCAGCGAGAACTTCTTTGAGCTTTAACAAATATATTGCATGTAAGGTTCTCTTTTGAAATATGGCCAAAAAGATTTCCTTGACTTTTAACAATTTCGTTGTAAGTGGAAATTTTGTCCTAAAACTTAGCTAAAGGAAGCTTGCTTGAGTGTTAAGAACTTTTTTGTATGAGGAAACTCTGTTCTGAGACTTGGCCAATGGGGAACTTATTTGAGTTTTACCAACTTCTTTGTATGTGGTGATGTTGTCCTAAAACATGGCCAGAAAAAAAAAACATTTGTTTTAACCACTTCTTTGTATGTGGAACTTCTGTCCTGAAACTTAGCCAGAGAACACTTGTTTAAGTTTGAACAACTTTTCTGTGTGAGGGAACTCTATCTTGAGACTTGGCCAACGAGAACTTCTTTTAGCTTTAGTAAATATATTGCATGTAAGGTTCTCTTTTGAAATATGGCTAAAAAGATTTCCTTGACTTTTAACAATTTCGTTGTACGAGGAAATTTAGTCCTGAAACTTAGATAAAGGAAGCTTGTTTAAGTTTTAACAACTTTTCTGTGCGAGGGAACACTATCCTGAGACTTGGCCAACGAGAACTTCTTTGAGTTTTAACAAATATAT
>NW_019216515.1:0-1631 GCF_002532875.2 Varroa jacobsoni | reverse complement strand
GGTGGTTGGGATTGTGGTTGCTTATTGCTTTTTGGCACAGCTTGTGAAAGCGGTTTACAAACATTTTTTTCAAGAATGACTATAATAAAAACAGTGAGTTTTTAATTTATAATCCTAATAAAGAATTACGAAACATTTTGGAGGATCTTAATGAAATTAACCACACAAATCACTAGTTCAACCCCGTTTTTTTATTTTTGAGAAACCGTTGATTACATTTCAAAGAAAAACTGACTAGAAGGCGATTCAGGATCATTGTCAATGATTATGGATATGAACGACATTTGACCGTATGTCGCTGATGCTTATAACCCAAAAGAATACCCTTTAGACATCAAAGTCCCAGAACTAAGTGACCGTTTTATTTTACTAACCGCTGACAACACCCCTTTAAGAAACGTGGCGAAATTTAAGTTTAAAGTGCACCGGATGGTCGGGATTATCCAAATTAATTTTGCTGGAGATGGTTATAAAGTGGTTTGGGGTTTTGCTGATGGAAACCAACCAACAAAATTTTTAAAAACCCACTTATTAATTCACAACAACCGCATTAGAGTGGAGCCCAAACACCGTGTGTTAATCCATGCCCTTCCAACTAACCTCGTTCAAAAAACTTATTTGGATCACCTTGATGATGAAGCTATATTTGCCTATGACATTTGAAATGCAATGCCCGCTTTTGCTGAGTGGGCCCCAGAAGGAATTGGACTATTAACTGATGAACAATTAAATTTGTTGTCTTCAAGTGAAGAAATTGCCCAAAAATTCGCCCAATACCGCCTTGTGACTTTAAAATACCACGGGGTAATCAGTGCGGGGTGTGATTGGGATGAAGTGATTACCCTTCTCGAATCTTTAGATAAGGCCGCTTCCACTGGGTTACGTTTATTAAAAGAAGAAGATTACGCCATTAAACCACCATACTTTGAAGAACTTGCCAAAACAAGAGGGTTTATGTTGAACCCCGCAATCCTAAAAGTTGGTTACCAAAAAAAAGACCAAGCATTGGTGAGTAAAAAACCTGTAAAAAGCTCATCTCCAGACTTAAATAACAACGAGGAAGAAAAATAAAATGAAACCCGGAGCCTACACTATTCAAAACTTGGGAGAATTAGAAACTTTCGTTGGAAAATTAGTCTTAGACTTACAATCAACCCCAAAACCTTTTTATTTACTCTTAACTGGCCAATTGGGAGCGGGAAAAACAACCTTAACCAAACTTTTGTTAAAAAAAATGGGTGTGCAAACACCAGTCACATCCCCAACCTTTGTGGTTTTAAACCACTATGAAACTACGACCGGACAAATTAACCACATGGACGCTTACCGGTTAACCCCAAACCAAGAACTTGAAATGTATTTTGAAAGTTTTGAACACAGCTTCAATATTATTGAATGACCAGAAAATTTGGGTGTTGATTGAACTAACTACCAAACTTTAAAATTAACCCTAACCATCATTGACGACAATCAAAGAAAAATTGTTGTAGAATAAAGACTATGAACTTGTTTATTGACACAACTAACTGAAAAATCATCTATATTTTAGAACAAGAGAACGTGGTTCTTGATTTTTGGGTTTTAAACGATGTTGTCAAAAGCAGCGATGTTGTGATTGAAAGTTTGCAAAA
>NW_019216513.1:0-1627 GCF_002532875.2 Varroa jacobsoni | reverse complement strand
GATTATCGGCCAAAACTACAGAAAATGACAAACCAAAAAACATCAGTAAGTATTGATGAATACACATCCATACTACACTGACAATGAAAAAGATAATTCTAAATTTGCTGATATTAAACACGTTGTTTTGTTATTTGTAATTGGTAATTAGGAATTAGTTAATTGTGATTTAGAATAATTATACTTATCACTAAAAACTCAAAACTCAACACTAATTGTTCCACTTTCATTAACCCAATTGATATACACTTCAGCAGAATCAGGCTCTTCAGTTCTAACACATAATAGTTTTCCATCAGATAAATCACCAAACAGCATGAACTTGTGCAGTATTTATAAACTTCCAAATCACCAATTCTCCAACCTCATTTACAAACTGTTCTTGTGCTTTATTTCCTAAATCTAAAGATTTTTGAAAGGCTTCGTCACTTTTTGTAGCATTAATTAAAACCATTTGTTCTTCAAATTTAGGTCTGTGAACTCCATCACCAGAAGTAATTTGAAATACGTTTTTTGCAATAAACCAATCCATAATTATATGATTTAAAATGATTTAATATCAATACCTCCAAGTAAATTTGTCCCTTTTATAATCAGCACTTTATCTTCATCAACTAAACTTTGACCTTTGGGACGTTTGTCTTGATAACCACCCATCACAGATACTATTTCAGATTGCACTTGCCAATGAGGAGGAATAACGAACTTAATTCCACTAAAAACTTGAGAAATATTGATTACAACTTTACCTTGAATATCGGCTTGCATCATATTGATTTCAGATCCACCCATAAATGATACAATTTCGCCACCTTTAAAATTCTTTGAAAGTATTACTTTCTTAACTCCACTAAATACAGTCACAGAATTTAAAACATCTTCTGAAACAGATTCTTCAAAATTACATCCATTATATTCTTTTTTTGTATTTGTATTTGATGATGATCTCAAACTTTTAAAAATCATTAAAAGTCCTGCAGTTATTACAATTATCGGAATAAAATATTCGCAAATTCTAAAGTGAGGACAACATTCGTCTACCAAAAACCCTGTTCCAATTCCAATTAAAACAAGCCATGCTATTCCCCTAAAACCACGTTTTATCCCAATGTAAAGACCAATTGTAATAACAATTACTTCCCACGAAAATAACCACTCTGGAAATACCACTCCAAGTTTTTCAACAAAAAGCACAACTCCAATCATTAACAGAAAAAATTCTGCTAATGCTATATTTTTACGCTTATCAGTTTTCATATGAAGTAAATTTAGAATTTTTTAAGTTATTTTTTTCACATTTAGCCTTAAACCATTTATTGTTTTCGTCTTTTTTAGGTTTAAACATCATCAAGATTCCAACAAATATTAATACAATTGGCCAAATAAAATCTCTAATGGTAAATGTTGGATAAATTAATTCTGTTAAAAACACTAATCCAACTAATGTTAGAATCATTCCTCCAACACTTTTAAACTGACTTACAATAAGTTTATATGCTCCTATTGAAATTAGTAACATTTGCCAAGTCAAAAACCAAACAGGGAAAACAACTCCCATTCTATTCAATAATAATAATACTCCTATCGTGGCAATAAATAATCCACCTATTGCATGTTTTAATCTCTT
>NW_019216512.1:0-1632 GCF_002532875.2 Varroa jacobsoni | reverse complement strand
TTGTGAAATATGGCCAAAAAGATTTCCTTGACTTTGCACAATTTTGTTGTAGGCGGAAGTTTTGTTCTGAAACTTAGATAAAGGAAGCTTGTTTGAGTGTTAAAAACTTTTTGTATGAGGAAACTCTGTTCTGAGACTTGGCCAATGGGGGACTTATTTGAGTTTTACCAACTTCTTTGTATGTGGTAATGTTGTCCTAAAACATGGCCAGAAAAAACGTTTGTTTTAACCATTTCTTTGTATCTTCCTAAAACTTAGCTAGAGAACACTTGTTTAAGTTTTAACAACTTTTCTGTGTGACGGAACTCTATCCTGAAACTTGGCCAACGAGAACTTCTTTGAGTTTTAACAAATATATTACATGTAAGGTTCTGTTTTGAAATATGACCAAAAAGATTTCCTTGACTTTTAACAATTTTGTTGTATGCGGAAATTTTGTCTGAAATTTAGCTAAAGGAAGCTTGTTTGAGAGTTAACAACTTTTGTTTGTGTGAGGACACTCTGTTCTGAGACTTGGCTAATGGGGGACTTATATAAGTTTTAACTTCTTTGTATGTGGAAATGTTGTCCTAAAACATGGCCAGAAAAAAACGTTTGTTTTAACCACTTCTTTGTATCTTTTTGAAACTTAGCTAGAGAACACTTGTTTAAGTTTTAACAACTTTTCTGTGTGATGAAACTCTATACTGAGACTTGACCAACGAGAACTTGAGTTTTAGCAAATATATTACATGTAAGATTCTGTTTGTAATATGGCCAAAAAGATTTTCTTGACTTTTAACAATTTTGTTGTATGCGGAAATCTTGCCTGAAATTTGGCTAAAGGAAGCTTGTTTGACTGTTAACAACTTTTGTTTGTATGAGGAAACTGTCCTGAGACTCGGCCAATGGGGGACTTATTTAACTTCTTTGTATGTGGTAATGTTGTCCTAAAAGATGGCCAAAAAAAAATGTTTGTTTTAACCACTTCTTTGTATCTTCCTGAACCTTAGCTAGAGAACACTTGTTTAAGTTTTAACAACTTTTCTGTGTGAGGAAACTCTATACTGAGACTTGACCAACGAGAACTTGAGTTTTAGCAAATATATTACATGTAAGATTCTGTTTGTAATATGGCCAAAAAGATTTCCTTGACTTTTAACAATTCTGTTGTATGCGGAAATTTTGTCTGAAACTTAGCTAAAGGAAGCTTGCTTGACTGTTAGCAACTTTCGTTTGTATGAGGAAACTCTGTTCTGAGACTTGGCCAATGGGGGACTTATATAAGTTTTAACTTCTTTGTATGTGGAAATGTTGTCCTAAAACATGGCCAGAAAAAACATTTGTTTTAACCAGTTCTTTGTATCTTCCTGAAACTTAGCTAGACAACACCTGTTTAAGTTTTAACAACTTTTCCGTGTCAGGGAACTCTCTCCTGAGGCTTGGTCAACGAGAAGTTGTTTGGGTTTTAACGAATATATTGCATGTAAGATTCTGTTTTGAAATATGGCCAAAAAAAATTCCTTGACTTCCAACAATTTGGTTGTAGGCAGAAATTTTGTCCTGAAACTTAGATAAAGAAAGCTTGTTTGAGTGTTAATAACTTTTTTGTATGAGGAAACTCTGTTCTGAGACTTGGCCAATGGGGGATTT